>NC_142710.1:11776377-12033877 GCF_055471065.1 Atractosteus spatula | reverse complement strand
GAGCCAGGGTATCAGCTTCAACAACATGGCTGGGCAGCTTGTTCCACACCCCCACCCCCTCTGTGTAAAGAAGAGCCTCCTGTCCTGACTGGAGGAGCTCATCCAGCTGTGTCCTGAGAGAAGCCAGGGTATCGGCTTCAACAACATGGCTGGGCAGCTTGTTCCCCACCCCCACCCCCCTCTGTGTAAAGAAGAGCCTCCTGTCCTGACTGGAGGAGCTCACCCAGCTGTGTCTGGAGAGGAGCCAGGGTATCGGCTTCAACAACATGGCTGGGCAGCTTGTTCCACACCCCCACCCCCCTCTGTGTAAAGAAGAGCCTCCTGTCCTGACTGGAGGAGCTCACCCAGCTTTGTCTGGAGAGAAGCCAGGGTATCGGCTTCAACAACATGGCTGGGCAGCCTGTTACACACCCCCACCACTCTTTGCGTATAGGAACACCTGCTGATCTCGGTTGTAAATGCACATACACCTGGTTCCCATTCTGGGTCTTTGCCCCTGGGGCAGGAAAGGCAGCCTCATTCACCCGCAGTGTGTGTATTGACCCCTCTCTCTCCCCCAGCCCCCCGCAGTCTCTCTCTGTGCGCTCCCCCTCTGCGCCCTGGACCTGTGTCTCCTGTACCTTTCGGAACGAGAGCCTAGCCGTGCTGTGTGTGAGTTGTGAGAGGCCTCGGACAGCCCCTCCTGCTGGCAGAGATGATGTACTGCAGGCTTCCCAGGTTTCAGGTCAGTGTGTCTGTATGAACCCCTCTCTCTCAGTGCAGTGTTAATGTACTGGAGTGTCCAGTCAGTGTGTCTGTATGAACCCCTCTCTCTCAGTGCAGTGTTAATGTACTGGAGTGTCCAGTCAGTGTGTCTGTATTAACCCCTCTCTCTCAGTGCAGTGTTAATGTACTGGAGTGTCCAGTCAGTGTGTCTGTATGAACCCCTCTCTCTCAGTGCAGTGTTAATGTACTGGAGTGTCCAGTCAGTCAGTGTGTCTGTATGAACCCCTCTCTCTCAGCGCAGTGTTCATGTACTGGAGTGTCCAGTCAGTGTGTCTGTATGAACCCCTCTCTCTCAGCGCAGTGTTCATGTACTGGAGTGTCCAGTCAGTGTGTCTGTATGAACCCCTCTCTCTCAGCGCAGTGTTCATGTACTGGAGTGTCCAGTCAGTGTGTCTGTATGAACCCCCCTCTCTTTCTTAGTGTCTCAGTGGCAGTGTCAGAGCTGTACCATGGTCAATCCCAGCAGCAGTGTGCTGTGTGAGGTGTGTGAGCGTCCCCGCCTGGCGTCCCGTCCACCTGTGACCTCAGCCCAACCCCAGATCCCTCCTGTGGCTGCAGCTTCCCAGCTACAGGTACTGAGGCATAGGGATTGACTCACAGTCTAGCATTAGTCTTCATTGTAAACTAAGGGCTGTGTGTGTGTGTGTTTCACTACGTCACAGCAGAGCTCAGGGCTGTGTGTGTGTGTGTTTCACTACGTCACAGCAGAGCTCAGGGCTGTGTGTGTGTTTCACTACGTCACAGCAGAGCTCAGGGCTGTGTGTGTGTTTCACTACGTCACAGCAGAGCTCAGGGCTGTGTGTGTGTGTGTTTCACTACGTCACAGCAGAGCTCAGGGCTGTGTGTGTGTTTCACTGCTGGCTCACAGCAGAGCTCAGGGCTGTGTGTGTGTTTCACTGCTGGCTCACAGCAGAGCTCAGGGCTGTGTGTGTGTGTGTGTTTCACTGCTGGCTCACAGCAGAGCTCAGGGCTGTGTGTTTTGTGTGTTTCACTACGTCACAGCAGAGCTCAGGGCTGTGTGTGTGTTTCACTTCTGGCTCACAGCAGAGCTTAGGGCTGTGTGTGTGTGTGTGTTTCACTACGTCACAGCAGAGCTCAGGGCTGTGTGTGTGTTTCACTGCTGGCTCACAGCAGAGCTCAGGGCTTTGTGTGTGTGTGTTTCACTGCTGGCTCACAGCAGAGCTCAGGGCTGTGTGTGTGTTTCACTGCTGGCTCACAGCAGAGCTCAGGGCTGTGTGTGTGTGTGTTTCACTGCTGGCTCACAGCAGAGCTCAGGGCTGTGTGTGTGTGTGTGTTTCACTACGTCACAGCAGAGCTCAGGGCTGTGTGTGTGTGTGTTTCACTACGTCACAGCAGAGCTCAGGGCTGTGTGTGTGTTTCACTGCTGGCTCACAGCAGAGCTCAGGGCTGTGTGTGTGTGTGTTTCACTACGTCACAGCAGAGCTCAGGGCTGTGTGTGTGTATGTTTCACTGCTGGCTCACAGCAGAGCTCAGGGCTGTGTGTGTGTGTGTGTTTCACTACGTCACAGCAGAGCTCAGGGCTGTGTGTGTGTGTGTTTCACTACGTCACAGCAGAGCTCAGGGCTGTGTGTGTGTGTTTCACTACGTCACAGCAGAGCTCAGGGCTGTGTGTGTGTGTTTCACTACGTCACAGCAGAGCTCAGGGCTGTGTGTGTGTTTCACTACGTCACAGCAGAGCTCAGGGCTGTGTGTGTGTGTGTTTCACTACGTCACAGCAGAGCTCAGGGCTGTGTGTGTGTGTGTTTCACTACGTCACAGCAGAGCTCAGGGCTGTGTGTGTGTGTTTCACTGCTGGCTCACAGCAGAGCTCAGGGCTGTGTGTGTGTGTGTTTCACTACGTCACAGCAGAGCTCAGGGCTGTGTGTGTGTGTGTGTGTTTCACTACGTCACAGCAGAGCTCAGGGCTGTGTGTGTGTTTCACTGCTGGCTCACAGCAGAGCTCAGGGCTGTGTGTGTGTGTGTTTCACTGCTGGGACACAGCAGAGCTCAGGGCTGTGTGTGTGTGTGTGTTTCACTACGTCACAGCAGAGCTCAGGCCTGTGTCTGTGTGCTGTCCTGTACTCTGACCTGTCTCTCTGTTTCCCTCAGTGGGAGTGCCAGTACTGCACCTTTGCGAACACCATGACCAGCAGCGTGTGCGAAGTCTGTAACTTCAGCCGCTATGACCCCACCTCCCACGTCTCCCTGCCCTGCCCACAGCCGTCTCCAGCCCTGCTGGATGGCCCTGTGGTGACCACGCCCCCCAAGGTCCCGCCCACACCCCTCCCCAAGCCGGTGGCGGACGCTGATTGGGCGCGACAGAACAAGATGAAAGAGGAGGGGCTCCAGCTTGTCAAGATGATCAGAGTAGGTGGAGTTTCACAGGCTCTTGTGCATGTTCGATGTGAGTGTTGCTGATCCTGGCACGGTGGCGCTGTGAACAGCGTTGATGGGTGCCATTCCAGATCTGAGCTGCTGTCTGCGTGGGGTTTGTGTCTCCGTGTGTTTGTGTGGATTTGCTCTGGGTGGACCAGTTTCCTCCCACAGTCCAGAGACATACTGCTGGTTAATTGGCTTCTGGGAGAGCTGACCCTGGTGTGAGTGTGAGTGTGAGTGTTTCTCTGCTCTATGATGGACAGGTGTCCCCTTCAGGCTGTACCCTGCCTTGCGCCTGGTGCTCCCCCCCCTGATCCTGAATTGTCTGAAGGGAGGTAGAAAGTGGATGGATGGATATCGCTGATGATCGAGCTGTCGGCCTTTCACAGGCGTCGGTTACCGGCGCGTCGGACGTCTCGTCTGCCCCAGCAGTGTCTGCCTGTCCCTCCCCCTCGCGCTCTCTCCTGCCCCCTGACGCGCCTGCCCCTCGGCGATGCCCACCACTGGCCCGCGGTGCTGGCGCCGCTCCGGCCTGTGTCCTGACGGAGAGGGGTGCCCTCGGACTGCAGTCCGGGCTCCGGGGTCGCGCCCGCCCCCTAGAGGTGGGAGTCAGCCCGCGGGCCCTCTCTCCCTCGCACCTCCCGGCCCGACAGCGCCTCCCGCCACTTGGCGCCGTCGTGGGGGAGAGACGCCCCGATTCTCCCCGGGGAACGCAGGGGTCACCACCGTGAGCCGAGCAGGAAAGTGTGGCGGGCCGCTGCTCGGAGGAAGTGTGATGACCGTGGACCGCCACTAGGGGCCGCCAGGGGCACCTGTCTTTGGCACCTGTTAGAGTCGTTAATGAGGCCAGCAGCCATGTCACCCAGCAGCTCACAGCTGGCAGCCCACTGGAGCTCAGCAGGTGTGAGCCTGGCCAGTACCTGAGTGGGAGACCTCCTGGGAAAAGCTAAGGCTGCTGCTGGAAGAGGTGTTAGTGGGGCCAGCAGGGGGCGCTCACCCTGTGGTCTGTGTGGGTCCTAATGTCCAAAATTAAAAACCCCAGGGTGTTTCTCAAAGAGAGTAGGGGTGTTACAGTAGTGCCCTGGTCAAATTTCCCCCTGGCCTTTACCAGTCATGGCCTCCTGATAACCCCCCCCTCTCTGAACTGGCCTCATCACTCTGCTCTCCTCCCCACTGAGAGCTGGTGTGTGTGAGCAGACTGGAGCATCATCCAGGTGGGGCTGCACACTGGTGCTGGTGGTGGAGGGGATCCCCATTACCTGTAAAGAGCTTTGAGGGGAGTGTCGGGGCTGCACACTGGTGCTGGTGGTGGAGGGGATCCCCATTACCTGTAAAGAGCTTTGAGGGGAGTGTCCAGAAAAGCGCTATAGAAGAGTAAGGAATTGATCACAGGGAGGGCCTCTCTCTTCCCCAATCCCTCCCACACCTTCCCGACTCTCTCCAGCTGCTTCCCCGATCCCTCCCACACCTTCCCGACTCTCTCCAGCTGCTGCCCCGATCCCTCCCACACCTTCCCGACTCTCTCCAGCTGCTGCCCCGATCCCTCCCACACCTTCCCGACTCTCTCCTGCTGCTTCCCCGATCCCTCCCACACCTTCCCGACTCTCTCCAGCTGCTTCCCCGATCCCTCCCACACCTTCCCGACTCTCTCCAGCTGCTTCCCCGATCCCTCCCACACCTTCCCGACTCCCTCCTGCTGCTTCCCCGATCCCTCCCACACCTTCCCGACTCTCTCCAGCTGCTGCCCCGATCCCTCCCACACCTTCCCGACTCTCTCCAGCTGCTGCCCCGATCCCTCCCACACCTTCCCGACTCTCTCCAGCTGCTGCCCCGATCCCTCCCACACCTTCCCGACTCTCTCCAGCTGCTTCCCCGATCCCTCCCACACCTTCCCGACTCTCCAGCTGCTGCCCCGATCCCTCCCACACCTTCCCGACTCTCTCCACTCCTCCCCCTCTGTGTGGCAGGAGGCGGAGGCGCGGGGCGTGAGCCCGGAGGAGGTCTTCGCCGCGGTCAGCTACTCCGGGACCCGGGAGCCGTGCCGCTGGCTGTGCTCGGAGCTGCCCATGGCGCTGGACCTGCTGTGCGACATGGCCAGCGGCAGCCTGGGGGGGGCCCGGCTGTCCCGCCAGGAGGCCCGGCAGGCCTGGGTCAGCGCCGGCGGAGACCTGGAGAAGGCAGTGAGGCGGGCACTGAGAGACAGACAGGCCAAGGTGAGGCTACAGGGAGAGAACCCCTCTCAGTGCAGTGTTAATGTACTGGAGTGTCCAGTCAGTCAGTGTGTCTGTATGAACCCCTCTCTCTCAGTGCAGTGTTAATGTACTGGAGTGTCCAGTCAGTCAGTGTGTCTGTATGAACCCCTCTCTCTCAGTGCAGTGTTAATGTACTGGAGTGTCCAGTCAGTCAGTGTGTCTGTATGAACCCCTCTCTCTCCATGCAGTGTTAATGTACTGTAGTGTCCAGTCAGTCAGTGTGTCTGTATGAACCCCTCTCTCTCAGTGCAGTGTTAATGTACTGGAGTGTCCAGTCAGTCAGTGTGTCTGTATGAACCCCTCTCTCTCAGTGCAGTGTTAATGTACTGGAGTGTCCAGTCGGTGTGTCTGTATGAACCCCTCTCTCTCAGTGCAGTGTTAATGTACTGGAGTGTCCAGTCAGTGTGTCTGTATGAACCCCTCTCTCTCAGTGCAGTGTTAATGTACTGGAGTGTCCAGTCAGTCAGTGTGTCTGTATGAACCCCTCTCTCTCAGTGCAGTGTTAATGTACTGGAGTGTCCAGTCAGTGTGTCTGTATGAACCCCTCTCTCTCAGTGCAGTGTTAATGTACTGGAGTGTCCAGTCAGTCAGTGTGTCTGTATGAACCCCTCTCTCTCAGTGCAGTGTTAATGTACTGGAGTGTCCAGTCAGTGTGTCTGTATTAACCTCTCTCTCAGTGCAGTGTTAATGTACTGGAGTGTCCAGTCAGTCAGTGTGTCTGTATGAACCCCTCTCTCTCAGTGCAGTGTTAATGTACTGGAGTGTCCAGTCAGTGTGTCTGTATGAACCCCTTTCTCTCAGTGCAGTGTTAATGTACTGGAGTGTCCAGTCAGTCAGTGTGTCTGTATTAACCCCTCTCTCTCAGTGCAGTGTTAATGTACTGGAGTGTCCAGTCATTGTGTCTGTATGAACCCCTCTCTCTCAGTGCAGTGTTAATGTACTGGAGTGTCCAGTCAGTGTGTCTGTATGAACCCCTCTCTCTCAGTGCAGTGTTAATGTACTGGAGTGTCCAGTCAGTCAGTGTGTCTGTATGAACCCCTCTCTCTCAGTGCAGTGTTAATGTACTGGAGTGTCCAGTCAGTGTGTCTGTATTAACCTCTCTCTCAGTGCAGTGTTAATGTACTGGAGTGTCCAGTCAGTCAGTGTGTCTGTATGAACCCCTCTCTCTCAGTGCAGTGTTAATGTACTGGAGTGTCCAGTCAGTGTGTCTGTATTAACCCCTCTCTCTCAGTGCAGTGTTAATGTACTGGAGTGTCCAGTCATTGTGTCTGTATTAACCCCTCTCTCTCAGTGCAGTGTTAATGTACTGGAGTGTCCAGTCAGTGTGTCTGTATGAACCCCTCTCTCTCAGTGCAGTGTTAATGTACTAGAGTGTCCAGTCAGTGTGTCTGTATTAACCCCTCTCTCTCAGTGCAGTGTTAATGTACTGGAGTGTCCAGTCAGTGTGTCTGTATTAACCCCTCTCTCTCAGTGCAGTGTTAATGTACTGGAGTGTCCAGTCAGTCAGTGTGTCTGTATGAACCCCTCTCTCTCAGTGCAGTGTTAATGTACTGGAGTGTCCAGTCATTGTGTCTGTATTAACCCCTCTCTCTCAGTGCAGTGTTAATGTACTGGAGTGTCCAGTCTGTGTGTCTGTATGAACCCCTCTCTCTCAGTGCAGTGTTCATGTACTGGAGTGTCCAGTCAGTCTGAAAGACTGTATTCAAACTTTTCTTTCAGGTACGGGAACTTGCTACTCTGGGGTTCACTGATATGTTGGGGTGTCACGATGCTCTGCGACTTAGTGGGGGGGAGGTGAGGGGAGCACTCTCTCTCTTGCAACGCCCCCTGTTGGAACCCTTTCATCAGCGTGTCTGGAGTGAACAACCTGAGTCCCACATTGACGTTCATCACCAAGACAAACAGGTTAGAGAAACCCAATATCTCTCAGTGCAGTGTTAATGTACTGGAGTGTCCAGTCAGTGTGTCTGTATTAACCCCTCTCTCTCAGTGCAGTGTTAATGTACTGGAGTGTCCAGTCAGTGTGTCTGTATTAACCCCTCTCTCTCAGTGCAGTGTTAATGTACTGGAGTGTCCAGTCAGTCAGTGTGTCTGTATTGACCCCTCTCTCTCAGTGCAGTGTTAATGTACTGGAGTGTCCAGTCAGTCAGTGTGTCTGTATTAACCCCTCTCTCTCAGTGCACTGTTAATGTACTGGAGTGTCCAGTCAGTCAGTGTGTCTGTATGAACCCCTCTCTCTCAGTGCACTGTTAATGTACTGGAGTACTGGAGTACTGGAGTCAGTGTGTCTGTATTAACCCCTCTCTCTCAGTGCAGTGTTAATGTACTGGAGTGTCCAGTCAGTGTGTCTGTATTAACCCCTCTCTCTCAGTGCAGTGTTAATGTGCTGGAGTGTCCAGTCAGTCAGTGAGTGCTGTCATCTCTCTTCAGAGGGTGCTGCGGAGGTTGCTGGCAGTGTATGAGCTGCCCAGCTGGGGGCGCTGTGAGTTGGCTCTCTCTCTCCTCCTGGAGCCTGGTGCCTCTTACAGCCTGGAAGACGTGGTGCAGGCTGTCCGCGAGTCGCAGGACCGTGACTTCATCCGACGCCTCCTCTCCAAAGAGTGTCCTATCTGTTTTTACAGCTTCCCTCAGAGCAAGGTTAGTGATCTTCGTAGTGTCCTCTACGATACAGATTCTGACCCCTCTCTTTCTCCTGGTGTCTCAGATACAGGCTCTGATCTGTCAGTACAGTGTGTGTATGAACCCCCCTCTCTCTCTCTCTCCTGGTGTCTCAGATACAGGCTCTGATCTGTCAGTACAGTGTGTGTATGAACCCCTCTCTCTCTCCTGGTGTCTCAGATGCAGGCTCTGATCTGTCAGTACACTATGAACCCCTCTCTCTCTCCTGGTGTCTCAGATACAGGCTCTGATCTGTCAGTACAGTGTGTGTATGAACCCCTCTCTCTCTCTCCTGGTGTCTCAGATACAGGCTGTGACCTCCTGTCAGTACAGTGTGTGTATGAACCCCTCTCTCTCTCCTGGTGTCTCAGATACAGACTCTGATCTGTCAGTACAGTGTGTGTATGAACTCCTCTCTCTCTCCTGGTGTCTCAGATGCAGGCTGTGACCTCCTGTTAGTACAGTGTGTGTTTGAACTCCTCTCTGTCTCTCCTGGTGTCTCAGATGCAGGCTGTGACCTCCTGTCAGTAGAGTGTGTGTTTGAACTCCCCTCTCTCTCTCCTGGTGTCTCAGATGCAGGCTCTGATCTCCTGTCAGTGCACAGTGTGCTCAGCCTGTTTCCAGCAGCACTTCACGATTGCGGTCAGAGACAAACACATCAGGGACATGGTGTGCCCAGTGTGTGGAGAGCCAGACATCAACAACCAGGACCAGTTCAACAGCTACTTCTCTACCCTGGACATACAGGTGCTCTTATAGGAACACAGGAACTCTGGGAAGGAAACAACACGTGCTGGCTGCCTAGTGATCTTGGCCAGCTGTTCCTTCAGAACCCCGTGGTATCGTCTTCAACAACACGGTGGGCGTCTGGTTCCTGTCCCTCGCCACGTTCTGTGCAAACAAGTACCTTCTGTCCTTGGTCCCAAATGCACAGTTTCTGTTTTTGATGTGTACAGAAGTGGTCCTCTGGGGGGGACCGTATCAGTGATATTTCACTATTTTAAACATTTGCAACCAATCCTCTGGTCATCTTGCTTACGACTAAAGAGATCCAGTTCCTCAACCTGTCCTTTTAGCCCGTGAATTGCTAGTTGCCCTTCTTTCAATTGATTGCAGGTCTACCGAATGCATTTTCTGTTTTTAACATGGAAAATTACAATTCTGAATGCTTTTGTACC
Source organism: Atractosteus spatula (assembly GCF_055471065.1). Taxonomy (NCBI): domain Eukaryota; kingdom Metazoa; phylum Chordata; class Actinopteri; order Semionotiformes; family Lepisosteidae; genus Atractosteus; species Atractosteus spatula. Next base: position 12,024,648 of record NC_142710.1, on the reverse strand, counting down.
CTTATGGCACACTGTACTGTGCAGTTGTGTACATGTTGTGTGGGCCTGTGCTGAGCTGCTGTGTGTCTGTGTGTTGACAGCTGCGAGACTGTCTGGACTGTGAGGTGTACGAGCTCTTCCATAAGAAGCTGACAGAGCAGGCACTCCTCAAGGATCCCAAATTCCTCTGGTGTAGTCATGTGAGTACGACCGCACTGACTCCCCTACTGACTGACTGAGTACACCCGCACTGACTCCCATACTGACTGAGTACACCCGCACTGACTCCCCTACTGACTGACTGAGTACACCTGCACTGACTCCCATACTGACTGAGTACACCCGCACTGACTCCCATACTGACTGAGTACACCCGCACTGACTCCCATACTGACTGAGTACACCTGCACTGACTCCCATACTGACTGAGTACACCCGCACTGACTCCCCTACTGACTGACTGAGTACACCCGCACTGACTCCCCTACTGACTGAGTACACCTGCACTGACTCCCCTACTGACTGACTGAGTACACCCGCACTGACTCCCATGCTGACTGAGTACACCTGCACTGACTCCCATACTGACTGAGTACACCCGCACTGACTCCCCTACTGACTGACTGAGTACACCCGCACTGACTCCCATGCTGACTGAGTACACCTGCACTGACTCCCCTACTGACTGACTGAGTACACCCGCACTGACTCCTATACTGACTGACTGAGTACACCCGCACTGACTCCCATACTGACTGACTGAGTACACCCGCACTGACTCCCCTACTGACTGACTGAGTACACCTGCACTGACTCCCCTACTGACTGAGTACACCCACACTGACTCCCCTACTGACTGAGTTCACCTGCACTGACTCCCCTACTGACTGAGTACACCTGCACTGACTCCCCTGCTGACTGAGTACACCTGCACTGACTCCCATACTGACTGACTGAGTACACCCACACTGACTCCCCTACTGACTGACTGAGTACACCTGCACTGACTCCCATACTGACTGAGTACACCTGCACTGACTCCCATACTGACTGAGTACACCTGCACTGACTCCCATACTGACTGAGTACACCCGCACTGACTCCCCTACTGACTGACTGAGTACACCTGCACTGACTCCCATACTGACTGAGTACACCCGCACTGACTCCCATACTGACTGACTGAGTACACCCGGACTGACTCCCATACTGACTGAGTACACCTGCACTGACTCCCATACTGACTGAGTACACCCGCACTGACTCCCCTACTGACTGACTGAGTACACCCGCACTGACTCCCATACTGACTGAGTGCACCCGCACTGACTCCCCTACTGACTGACTGAGTACACCCGAACTGACTCCCATACTGACTGAGTACACCCGCACTGACTCCCCTACTGACTGACTGAGTACACCCGCACTGACTCCGATACTGACTGAGTTCACCTGCACTGACTCCCCTACTGACTGAGTTCACCTGCACTGACTCCCATACTGACTGAGTACACCTGCACTGACTCCCATACTGACTGAGTTCACCTGCACTGACTCCCATACTGACTGACTGAGTTCACCCACACTGACTCCCATACTGACTGACTGAGTACACCTGCACTGACTCCCATACTGACTGACTGAGTACACCTGCACTGACTTCCCTACTGACTGACTGAGTACACCCGCACTGACTCCCCTACTGACTGACTGAGTACACCCGCACTGACTCCTATACTGACTGAGTACACCCGCACTGACTCCCATACTGACTGAGTACACCTGCACTGACTCCCCTACTGACTGAGTACACCCGCACTGACTCCCATACTGACTGACTGAGTACACCTGCACTGACTCCCCTACTGACTGAGTACACCTGCACTGACTCCCATACTGACTGAGTACACCCGCACTGACTCCCATACTGACTGACTGAGTACACCCGCACTGACTCCCATACTGACTGAGTACACCTGCACTGACTCCCATACTGACTGAGTTCACCTGCACTGACTCCCCTACTGACTGACTGAGTACACCCGCACTGACTCCCATACTGACTGACTGAGTACACCTGCACTGACTCCCATACTGACTGAGTTCACCTGCACTGACTCCCCTACTGACTGAGTACACCTGCACTGACTCCCCTACTGACTGACTGAGTACACCCGCACTGACTCCCATACTGACTGAGTTCACCTGCACTGACTCCCATACTGACTGAGTACACCTGCACTGACTCCCATACTGACTGAGTACACCCGCACTGACTCCCATACTGAGTTCACCTGCACTGACTCCCATACTGACTGAGTTCACCTGCACTGACTCCCCTACTGACTGAGTTCACCTGCACTGACTCCCCTGCTGACTGACTGAGTACACCCGCACTGACTCCCATACTGACTGAGTACACCCGCACTGACTCCCATACTGACTGACTGAGTACACCTGCACTGACTCCCATACTGACTGAGTACACCCGCACTGACTCCCCTACTGACTGACTGAGTACACCTGCACTGACTCCCCTACTGACTGACTGAGTACACCCGCACTGACTCCCCTACTGACTGAGTACACCCGCACTGACTCCCCTACTGACTGACTGAGTACACCCGCACTGACTCCCCTACTGACTGAGTACACCCGCACTGACTCCCATACTGACTGAGTACACCCGCACTGACTCCCCTACTGACTGACTGAGTACACCCGCACTGACTCCCCTACTGACTGAGTACACCCGCACTGACTCCCCTACTGACTGACTGAGTACACCTGCACTGACTCCCATACTGACTGAGTACACCCGCACTGACTCCCATACTGACTGAGTACACCTGCACTGACTCCCATACTGACTGAGTACACCCGCACTGACTCCCCTACTGACTGACTGAGTACACCTGCACTGACTCCCATACTGACTGAGTACACCCGCACTAACTCCCATACTGACTGACTGAGTACACCCGCACTGACTCCCATACTGACTGACTGAGTACACCCGGACTGAGTCCCATACTGACTGACTGAGTACACCCACACTGACTCCCCTACTGACTGACTGAGTACACCTGCACTGACTCCCATACTGACTGAGTACACCTGCACTGACTCCCATACTGACTGAGTACACCTGCACTGACTCCCATACTGACTGAGTACACCCGCACTGACTCCCCTACTGACTGACTGAGTACACCTGCACTGACTCCCATACTGACTGAGTACACCCGCACTGACTCCCATACTGACTGACTGAGTACACCCGGACTGACTCCCATACTGACTGAGTACACCTGCACTGACTCCCATACTGACTGAGTACACCCGCACTGACTCCCCTACTGACTGACTGAGTACACCCGCACTGACTCCCATACTGACTGAGTGCACCCGCACTGACTCCCCTACTGACTGACTGAGTACACCCGAACTGACTCCCATACTGACTGAGTACACCCGCACTGACTCCCCTACTGACTGACTGAGTACACCCGCACTGACTCCGATACTGACTGAGTTCACCTGCACTGACTCCCCTACTGACTGAGTTCACCTGCACTGACTCCCATACTGACTGAGTACACCTGCACTGACTCCCATACTGACTGAGTTCACCTGCACTGACTCCCATACTGACTGACTGAGTTCACCCACACTGACTCCCATACTGACTGACTGAGTACACCTGCACTGACTCCCATACTGACTGACTGAGTACACCTGCACTGACTTCCCTACTGACTGACTGAGTACACCCGCACTGACTCCCCTACTGACTGACTGAGTACACCCGCACTGACTCCTATACTGACTGAGTACACCCGCACTGACTCCCATACTGACTGAGTACACCTGCACTGACTCCCCTACTGACTGAGTACACCCGCACTGACTCCCATACTGACTGACTGAGTACACCTGCACTGACTCCCCTACTGACTGAGTACACCTGCACTGACTCCCATACTGACTGAGTACACCCGCACTGACTCCCATACTGACTGACTGAGTACACCCGCACTGACTCCCATACTGACTGAGTACACCTGCACTGACTCCCATACTGACTGAGTTCACCTGCACTGACTCCCCTACTGACTGACTGAGTACACCCGCACTGACTCCCATACTGACTGACTGAGTACACCTGCACTGACTCCCATACTGACTGAGTTCACCTGCACTGACTCCCCTACTGACTGAGTACACCTGCACTGACTCCCCTACTGACTGACTGAGTACACCCGCACTGACTCCCATACTGACTGAGTTCACCTGCACTGACTCCCATACTGACTGAGTACACCTGCACTGACTCCCATACTGACTGAGTACACCCGCACTGACTCCCATACTGAGTTCACCTGCACTGACTCCCATACTGACTGAGTTCACCTGCACTGACTCCCCTACTGACTGAGTTCACCTGCACTGACTCCCCTGCTGACTGACTGAGTACACCCGCACTGACTCCCATACTGACTGAGTACACCCGCACTGACTCCCATACTGACTGACTGAGTACACCTGCACTGACTCCCATACTGACTGAGTACACCCGCACTGACTCCCCTACTGACTGACTGAGTACACCTGCACTGACTCCCCTACTGACTGACTGAGTACACCCGCACTGACTCCCCTACTGACTGAGTACACCCGCACTGACTCCCCTACTGACTGACTGAGTACACCCGCACTGACTCCCCTACTGACTGAGTACACCCGCACTGACTCCCATACTGACTGAGTACACCCGCACTGACTCCCCTACTGACTGACTGAGTACACCCGCACTGACTCCCCTACTGACTGAGTACACCCGCACTGACTCCCCTACTGACTGACTGAGTACACCTGCACTGACTCCCATACTGACTGAGTACACCCGCACTGACTCCCATACTGACTGAGTACACCTGCACTGACTCCCATACTGACTGAGTACACCCGCACTGACTCCCCTACTGACTGACTGAGTACACCTGCACTGACTCCCATACTGACTGAGTACACCCGCACTAACTCCCATACTGACTGACTGAGTACACCCGCACTGACTCCCATACTGACTGACTGAGTACACCCGGACTGAGTCCCATACTGACTGAGTACACCTGCACTGACTCCCATACTGACTGAGTACACCCGCACTGACTCCCCTACTGACTGACTGAGTACACCCGCACTGACTCCCATACTGACTGAGTGCACCCGCACTGACTCCCCTACTGACTGACTGAGTACACCCGCACTGACTCCCATACTGACTGAGTACACCCGCACTGACTCCCATACTGACTGAGTACACCTGCACTGACTCCCCTACTGACTGACTGAGTACACCTGCACTGACTCCCATACTGACTGAGTACACCTGCACTGACTCCCCTACTGACTGACTGAGTACACCCGCAGTGACTCCCCTACTGACTGAGTACACCCGCACTGACTCCCCTACTGACTGACTGAGTACACCCGCACTGACTCCCATACTGACTGACTGAGTACACCCGCACTGACTCCCATACTGACTGACTGAGAAAACCTGCACTGACTCCCTTATAAACTGACTGTCTGCCTTACAATCGGCTGTGCTGACTTAGAGAGCTCACTCCACCAGTGTCAGAGCTCAGGGAGCCTGTGCCTGATCACCCCCTGGGACATAACAGGTGTACTGTGGGACCATGGGAAGGGGGTTTCTGCATCTCAGGGGGACCCTGTCTTCCAGGAGTTTGGAGTTATGACTTCTCCCTTTCCATGTTAGTGCACTTTTGGGTTTATCTACGATGGTGACCAGCTGAAAGTGACCTGTCCACAGTGCAGGAAAAGCTTCTGTGCCCAGTGCAAGAAACCAGTGAGTATTCACACAGGGTGTGTGATACAGTGTGAACGTTAGACATACAGGCTGTAGTGTGTACATCTGTTTATAAGTACTGTATTGTACTGGTTGTATTGTGTATGTGCTGTACGTACAGGCTGTGCTGTACAGGCTATAGTGTGTGTTATGCATCATGTTACATAGTGTGTGATCTGTACTCCAGGGTTAGTGTGTTGATCTGATGTTTGTGTGTTTTATACAACTTCTTACATGGTGTGCTATACACTATATACAGTGTGCGTGTTATACAGAGTATGGCAGTTTGTGTTAGTGTGTGTTATGTAGCGTATGTATGGGTTTAGCATACGTCACACACTCTCTAACATGCCTATCATGTCACACACACGATATAACAACAGCTGTATAATAATCATGCTGTGCTGCCCACGCTATCATACAAGGTGCTGTTACAGTTTTTGCTGTGTGTGTTTTACACAGTGGGAACAGCAGCACGCTGGTTTGACCTGCGATCAGTTCCAGCTGTGGAAGAGAGAGAACGACCCAGAGTACCAGAGACAGGGCTTGGCTGGCTATCTCCGTGACAACGGCATCAGTAAGAAACTACGCTGTTGATTTTAGTGCTCGCTGTCTTTGCAACAACAGCATCATTACAGTCACTGTTACTGTTGTTGTTTATTCTGGCTGTCTCCATGACAACTGCATCAGTACAGCCACTGTTACTGTAGCTGATGATTCTGGCTGTCTCCGTGACAACTGCATCGGTACAGCCACTGTTACTGGAGCTGTTTATTCTGGCTATCTCCATGACAACTGACACTGCTACTGTTGCTGTTAGCTGTGGCTGTCTCTGTGACAACAGCACCGGTACAGACACTGTTACTGTTGCTGTTAGCTGTGGCTGTCTCTGTGACAACAGCACCGGTACAGACACTGTTGCTGTTGCTGTTAGCTGTGGCTGTCTCTGTGACAACAGCACCGGTACAGACACTGTTACTGTTGCTGTTAGCTGTGGCTGTCTCTGTGACAACAGCACCAGTACAGACACTGCTACTGTTGCTGTTAGCTGTGGCTGTCTCTGTGACAACAGCACCAGTACAGACACTGTTGCTGTTGCTGTTAGCTGTGGCTGTCTCTGTGACAACAGCACCAGTACAGACACTGTTGCTGTTGCTGTTAGCTGTGGCTGTCTCTGTGACAACAGCACCGGTACAGACACTATTACTGTTGCTGTTAGCTGTGGCTGTCTCTGTGACAACAGCACCGGTACAGACACTGCTACTGTTGCTGTTAGCTGTGGCTGTCTCTGTGACAACAGCACCGGTACAGACACTGTTACTGTTGCTGTTAGCTGTGGCTGTCTCTGTGACAACTGCACCGGTACAGACACTGTTACAGCAGCACCGGTACAGACACTGTTGCTGTTGCTGTTAGCTGTGGCTGTCTCTGTGACAACAGCACCGGTACAGACACTGTTACTGTTGCTGTTAGCTGTGGCTGTCTCTGTGACAACAGCACCAGTACAGACACTGCTACTGTTGCTGTTAGCTGTGGCTGTCTCTGTGACAACAGCACCAGTACAGACACTGTTGCTGTTGCTGTTAGCTGTGGCTGTCTCTGTGACAACAGCACCAGTACAGACACTGTTGCTGTTGCTGTTAGCTGTGGCTGTCTCTGTGACAACAGCACCGGTACAGACACTATTACTGTTGCTGTTAGCTGTGGCTGTCTCTGTGACAACAGCACCGGTACAGACACTGTTACTGTTGCTGTTAGCTGTGGCTGTCTCTGTGACAACAGCACCGGTACAGACACTGTTACTGTTGCTGTTAGCTGTGGCTGTCTCTGTGACAACAGCACCGGTACAGACACTGTTACAGCAGCACCGGTACAGACACTGTTGCTGTTGCTGTTAGCTGTGGCTGTCTCTGTGACAACAGCACAGGTACAGACACTGTTACTGTTGCTGTTAGCTGTGGCTGTCTCTGTGACAACAGCACCGGTACAGACACTATTACTGTTGCTGTTAGCTGTGGCTGTCTCTGTGACAACAGCACCGGTACAGACACTATTACTGTTGCTGTTAGCTGTGGCTGTCTCTGTGACAACAGCACCAGTACAGACACTGTTGCTGTTGCTGTTAGCTGTGGCTGTCTCTGTGACAACAGCACCGGTACAGACACTATTACTGTTGCTGTTAGCTGTGGCTGTCTCTGTGACAACAGCACCAGTACAGACACTGTTACTGTTGCTGTTAGCTGTGGCTGTCTCTGTGACAACAGCACCGGTACAGACAATGTTACTGTTGCTGTTAGCTGTGGCTGTCTCTGTGACAACAGCACCGGTACAGACACTGTTACAGCAGCACCGGTACAGACACTGTTGCTGTTGCTGTTAGCTGTGGCTGTCTCTGTGACAACAGCACCGGTACAGACACTGTTACTGTTGCTGTTAGCTGTGGCTGTCTCTGTGACAACAGCACCGGTACAGACACTATTACTGTTGCTGTTAGCTGTGGCTGTCTCTGTGACAACAGCACCGGTACAGACACTGTTACTGTTGCTGTTAGCTGTGGCTGTCTCTGTGACAACAGCACCAGTACAGACACTGTTACTGTTGCTGTTAGCTGTGGCTGTCTCTGTGACAACAGCACCGGTACAGACACTGTTACTGTTGCTGTTAGCTGTGGCTGTCTCTGTGACAACAGCACCGGTACAGACACTATTACTGTTGCTGTTAGCTGTGGCTGTCTCTGTGACAACAGCACCAGTACAGACACTCTTACTGTTGCTGTTAGCTGTGGCTGTCTCTGTGACAACAGCACCAGTACAGACACTGTTACTGTTGCTGTTAGCTGTGGCTGTCTCTGTGACAACAGCACCGGTACAGACAATGTTACTGTTGCTGTTAGCTGTGGCTGTCTCTGTGACAACAGCACCGGTACAGACACTGTTACTGTTGCTGTTAGCTGTGGCTGTCTCTGTGACAACAGCACCAGTACAGACACTGCTACTGTTGCTGTTAGCTGTGGCTGTCTCTGTGACAACAGCACCAGTACAGACACTGTTGCTGTTGCTGTTAGCTGTGGCTGTCTCTGTGACAACAGCACCAGTACAGACACTGTTGCTGTTGCTGTTAGCTGTGGCTGTCTCTGTGACAACAGCACCGGTACAGACACTATTACTGTTGCTGTTAGCTGTGGCTGTCTCTGTGACAACAGCACCGGTACAGACACTGTTACTGTTGCTGTTAGCTGTGGCTGTCTCTGTGACAACAGCACCGGTACAGACACTGTTACTGTTGCTGTTAGCTGTGGCTGTCTCTGTGACAACAGCACCGGTACAGACACTGTTACAGCAGCACCGGTACAGACACTGTTGCTGTTGCTGTTAGCTGTGGCTGTCTCTGTGACAACAGCACAGGTACAGACACTGTTACTGTTGCTGTTAGCTGTGGCTGTCTCTGTGACAACAGCACCGGTACAGACACTATTACTGTTGCTGTTAGCTGTGGCTGTCTCTGTGACAACAGCACCGGTACAGACACTGTTACTGTTGCTGTTAGCTGTGGCTGTCTCTGTGACAACAGCACCGGTACAGACACTATTACTGTTGCTGTTAGCTGTGGCTGTCTCTGTGACAACAGCACCAGTACAGACACTGTTGCTGTTGCTGTTAGCTGTGGCTGTCTCTGTGACAACAGCACCAGTACAGACACTGTTACTGTTGCTGTTAGCTGTGGCTGTCTCTGTGACAACAGCACCGGTACAGACAATGTTACTGTTGCTGTTAGCTGTGGCTGTCTCTGTGACAACAGCACCGGTACAGACACTGTTACAGCAGCACCGGTACAGACACTGTTGCTGTTGCTGTTAGCTGTGGCTGTCTCTGTGACAACAGCACCGGTACAGACACTGTTACTGTTGCTGTTAGCTGTGGCTGTCTCTGTGACAACAGCACCGGTACAGACACTGTTGCTGTTGCTGTTAGCTGTGGCTGTCTCTGTGACAACAGCACCGGTACAGACACTATTACTGTTGCTGTTAGCTGTGGCTGTCTCTGTGACAACAGCACCAGTACAGACACTGTTGCTGTTGCTGTTAGCTGTGGCTGTCTCTGTGACAACAGCACCGGTACAGACACTATTACTGTTGCTGTTAGCTGTGGCTGTCTCTGTGACAACAGCACCGGTACAGACACTGTTACTGTTGCTGTTAGCTGTGGCTGTCTCTGTGACAACAGCACCAGTACAGACACTGTTGCTGTTGCTGTTAGCTGTGGCTGTCTCTGTGACAACAGCACCGGTACAGACACTATTACTGTTGCTGTTAGCTGTGGCTGTCTCTGTGACAACAGCACAGGTACAGACACTGTTACTGTTGCTGTTAGCTGTGGCTGTCTCTGTGACAACAGCACCGGTACAGACACTATTACTGTTGCTGTTAGCTGTGGCTGTCTCTGTGACAACAGCACCGGTACAGACACTGTTACTGTTGCTGTTAGCTGTGGCTGTCTCTGTGACAACAGCACCGGTACAGACACTGTTACTGTTGCTGTTAGCTGTGGCTGTCTCTGTGACAACAGCACCGGTACAGACACTGTTACAGCAGCACCGGTACAGACACTGTTGCTGTTGCTGTTAGCTGTGGCTGTCTCTGTGACAACAGCACAGGTACAGACACTGTTACTGTTGCTGTTAGCTGTGGCTGTCTCTGTGACAACAGCACCGGTACAGACACTATTACTGTTGCTGTTAGCTGTGGCTGTCTCTGTGACAACAGCACCGGTACAGACACTGTTACTGTTGCTGTTAGCTGTGGCTGTCTCTGTGACAACAGCACCGGTACAGACACTATTACTGTTGCTGTTAGCTGTGGCTGTCTCTGTGACAACAGCACCAGTACAGACACTGTTGCTGTTGCTGTTAGCTGTGGCTGTCTCTGTGACAACAGCACCGGTACAGACACTATTACTGTTGCTGTTAGCTGTGGCTGTCTCTGTGACAACAGCACCAGTACAGACACTGTTACTGTTGCTGTTAGCTGTGGCTGTCTCTGTGACAACAGCACCGGTACAGACAATGTTACTGTTGCTGTTAGCTGTGGCTGTCTCTGTGACAACAGCACCGGTACAGACACTGTTACAGCAGCACCGGTACAGACACTGTTGCTGTTGCTGTTAGCTGTGGCTGTCTCTGTGACAACAGCACCGGTACAGACACTGTTACTGTTGCTGTTAGCTGTGGCTGTCTCTGTGACAACAGCACCGGTACAGACACTGTTGCTGTTGCTGTTAGCTGTGGCTGTCTCTGTGACAACAGCACCGGTACAGACACTATTACTGTTGCTGTTAGCTGTGGCTGTCTCTGTGACAACAGCACCAGTACAGACACTGTTGCTGTTGCTGTTAGCTGTGGCTGTCTCTGTGACAACAGCACCGGTACAGACACTATTACTGTTGCTGTTAGCTGTGGCTGTCTCTGTGACAACAGCACCGGTACAGACACTGTTACTGTTGCTGTTAGCTGTGGCTGTCTCTGTGACAACAGCACCAGTACAGACACTGTTGCTGTTGCTGTTAGCTGTGGCTGTCTCTGTGACAACAGCACCGGTACAGACACTATTACTGTTGCTGTTAGCTGTGGCTGTCTCTGTGACAACAGCACAGGTACAGACACTGTTACTGTTGCTGTTAGCTGTGGCTGTCTCTGTGACAACAGCACCGGTACAGACACTATTACTGTTGCTGTTAGCTGTGGCTGTCTCTGTGACAACAGCACCAGTACAGACACTCTTACTGTTGCTGTTACTGTTAGCTGTGGAAGTACTGACCCCCCTCTCTCTCAGCCTGTCCCAACTGCAGGTTCCAGTACGCTCTGTCAAAGGGGGGCTGCATGCACTTCACCTGCTCCCAGTGCCGGCACCAGTTCTGCAGCGGCTGTAACAACCCCTTCCACACCGTGAGTCTCTGTGTCTTAGTTACCGACAGTGCATAGTCTGTATGAACCCCTCTCTCTCAGTGCAGTGTTAATGTACTGGAGTGTCCAGTCAGTCAGTGTGTCTGTATGAACCCCTCTCTCTCAGTGCAGTGTTAATGTACTGGAGTGTCCAGTCAGTCAGTGTGTCTGTATGAACCCCTCTCTCTCAGTGCAGTGTTAATGTACTGGAGTGTCCAGTCAGTCAGTGTGTCTGTATGAACCCCTCTCTCTCAGTGCAGTGTTAATGTACTGGAGTGTCCAGTCAGTCAGTGTGTCTGTATGAACCCCTCTCTCTCAGTGCAGTGTTAATGTACTGGAGTGTCCAGTCAGTCAGTGTGTCTGTATGAACCCCTCTCTCTCAGTGCAGTGTTAATGTACTGGAGTGTCCAGTCAGTGTGTCTGTATTAACCCCTCTCTCTCTCAGTGCAGTGTTAATGTACTGTAGTGTCCAGTCAGTCAGTGTGTCTGTATGAACCCCTCTCTCTCAGTGCAGTGTTAATGTACTGGAGTGTCCAGTCAGTCAGTGTGTCTGTATTAACCCCTCTCTCTCAGTGCAGTGTTAATGTACTGGAGTGTCCAGTCAGTCAGTGTGTCTGTATGAACCCCTCTCTCTCAGTGCAGTGTTAATGTACTGGAGTGTCCAGTCAGTCAGTGTGTCTGTATGAACCCCTCCCTCTCTCTCTCTCAGACGGCCTGCTCAGTTCCTCACTGCTCCTTGACTGGTCTCCATGCCCATCACCCTCGTGACTGCTTCTTCTACCTACGGGACTGGGAGCCCGCCAGGCTGCAGGCCTTGTTGCAGGTAGGGAGCTCTGTCTCATCTGTGGGAGGGGACTGGTTCTGTGTCCTTGGATCCTAACTGACCAGCTATCGGGACACCCCTACTCTTACTGACAGTGTCCTGGGATCTGGACTGACCAGTCAGGACACCCCTACTCTTACTGACAGTGTCCTGGGATCTGGACTGACCAGCAGTCAGGACACCCCTACTCTTACTGACAGTGTCCTGGGATCTGGACTGACCAGCAGTCAGGACACCCCTACTCTTACTGACAGTGTCCTGGGATCTGGACTGACCAGTCAGGACACCCCTACTCTTACTGACAGTGTCCTGGGATCTGGACTGACCGGCAGTCAGGACACCCCTACTCTTACTGACAGTGTCCTGGGATCTGGACTGACCAGTCAGGACACCCCTACTCTTACTGACAGTGTCCTGGGATCTGGACTGACCAGCAGTCAGGACACCCCTACTCTTACTGATAGTGTCCTGGGATCTGGACTGACCAGTCAGGACACCCCTACTCTTACTGACAGTGTCCTGGGATCTGGACTGACCAGCAGTCAGGACACCCCTACTCTTACTGACAGTGTCCTGGGATCTGGACTGACCAGTCAGGACACCCCTACTCTTACTGACAGTGTCCTGGGATCTGGACTGACCAGCAGTCAGGACACCCCTACTCTTACTGACAGTGTCCTGGGATCTGGACTGACCAGTCAGGACACCCCTACTCTTACTGACAGTGTCCTGGGATCTGGACTGACCAGTCAGGACACCCCTACTCTTACTGACAGTGTCCTGGGATCTGGACTGACCAGTCAGGACACCCCTACTCTTACTGACAGTGTCCTGGGATCTGTACTGACCAGCAGTCAGGACACCCCTACTCTTACTGACAGCGTCCTGGGATCTGGACTGACCAGCAGTCAGGACACCCCTACTCTTACTGACAGTGTCCTGGGATCTGTACTGACCAGCAGTCAGGACACCCCTACTCTTCCTGACAGTGTCCTGGGATCTGTACTGACCAGCAGTCAGGACACCCCTACTCTTACTGACAGTGTCCTGGGATCTGGACTGACCAGTCAGGACACCCCTACTCTTACTGACAGTGTCCTGGGATCTGGACTGACCAGTCAGGACACCCCTACTCTTACTGACAGTGTCCTGGGATCTGGACTGACCAGTCAGGACACCCCTACTCTTACTGACAGTGTCCTGGGATCTGGACTGACCAGTCGGGACACCCCTACTCTTACTGACAGTGTCCTGGGATCTGGACTGACCAGTCAGGACACCCCTACTCTTACTGACAGTGTCCTGGCATATGCTGAGCTGCTAAGACGTGATGAAATGGGAGTATCAGAAATGAATATACAGTATTTGTGCTGGTTCTGCTCTTTCTGATCCACAGTCTGTATTTCTGTTGTGCAGAAAAACAACGTGGAGTTTAACACTGAGCCTCCACCTGGATCGCAGGCAGGTAGGAGTCTCACCTGTCTGAATTAAACTACATTCCAACTACAATCAAGTCAGTCTGTATGAACCCCTCTCTCTCAGTGCAGTGTTAATATACTGGAGTGTCCAGTCAGTCAGTGTGTCTGTATTAACCCCTCTCTCTCAGTGCAGTGTTAATGTACTGGAGTGTCCAGTCAGTCACCGTGTCTGTATGAACCCCTCTCTCTCAGTGCAGTGTTAATGTACTGGAGTGTCCAGTCAGTGTGTCTGTATGAACCCCTCTCTCTCAGTGCAGTGTTAATGTACTGGAGTGTCCAGTCAGTCAGTGTGTCTGTATGAACCCCTCTCTCTCAGTGCAGTGTTAATGTACTGGAGTGTCCAGTCAGTGTGTCTGTATGAACCCCTCTCTCTCAGTGCAGTGTTAATGTACTGGAGTGTCCAGTCAGTCAGTGTGTCTGTATGAACCCCTCTCTCTCAGTGCAGTGTTAATGTACTGGAGTGTCCAGTCAGTCAGTGTGTCTGTATGAACCCCTCTCTCTCAGTGCAGTGTTAATGTACTGGAGTGTCCAGTCAGTGTGTCTGTATGAACCCCTCTCTCTCAGTGCAGTGTTAATGTACTGGAGTGTCCAGTCAGTCAGTGTGTCTGTATGAACCCCTCTCTCTCAGTGCAGTGTTAATGTACTGGAGTGTCCAGTCGGTGTGTCTGTATGAACCCCTCTCTCTCAGTGCAGTGTTAATGTACTGGAGTGTCCAGTCAGTGTGTCTGTATGAACCCCTCTCTCTCAGTGCAGTGTTAATGTACTGGAGTGTCCAGTCAGTGTGTCTGTATGAACCCCTCTCTCTCAGTGCAGTGTTCATGTACTGGAGTGTCCAGTCAGTCAGTGTGTCTGTATGAACCCCTCTCTCTCAGTGCAGTGTTAATGTACTGGAGTGTCCAGTCAGTCAGTGTGTCTGTATTAACCCCTCTCTCTCAGTGCAGTGTTAATGAACTGGAGTGTCCAGTCAGTCAGTGTGTCTGTATGAACCCCTCTCTCTCAGTGCAGTGTTAATGTACTGGAGTGTCCAGTCAGTCAGTGTGTCTGTATGAACCCCTCTCTCTCAGTGCAGTGTTAATGTACTGGAGTGTCCAGTCAGTGTGTCTGTATTAACCCCTCTCTCTCAGTGCAGTGTTAATGTACTGGAGTGTCCAGTCAGTCAGTGTGTCTGTATGAACCCCTCTCTCTCAGTGCAGTGTTAATGTACTGGAGTGTCCAGTCAGTCAGTGTGTCTGTATGAACCCCTCTCTCTCAGTGCAGTGTTAATGTACTGGAGTGTCCAGTCGGTGTGTCTGTATGAACCCCTCTCTCTCAGTGCAGTGTTAATGTACTGGAGTGTCCAGTCAGTGTGTCTGTATGAACCCCTCTCTCTCAGTGCAGTGTTAATGTACTGGAGTGTCCAGTCAGTCAGTGTGTCTGTATGAACCCCTCTCTCTCAGTGCAGTGTTAATGTACTGGAGTGTCCAGTCGGTGTGTCTGTATGAACCCCTCTCTCTCAGTGCAGTGTTAATGTACTGGAGTGTCCAGTCAGTGTGTCTGTATGAACCCCTCTCTCTCAGTGCAGTGTTAATGTACTGGAGTGTCCAGTCAGTGTGTCTGTATGAACCCCTCTCTCTCAGTGCAGTGTTCATGTACTGGAGTGTCCAGTCAGTCAGTGTGTCTGTATTAACCCCTCTCTCTCAGTGCAGTGTTAATGTACTGGAGTGTCCAGTCAGTCAGTGTGTCTGTATGAACCCCTCTCTCTCAGTGCAGTGTTAATGTACTGGAGTGTCCAGTCAGTCAGTGTGTCTGTATGAACCCCTCTCTCTCAGTGCAGTGTTAATGTACTGGAGTGTCCAGTCAGTCAGTGTGTCTGTATTAACCCCTCTCTCTCAGTGCAGTGTTAATGTACTGGAGTGTCCAGTCAGTCAGTGTGTCTGTATTAACCCCTCTCTCTCAGTGCAGTGTTAATGTACTGGAGTGTCCAGTCAGTGTGTCTGTATGAACCCCTCTCTCTCAGTGCAGTGTTAATGTACTGGAGTGTCCAGTCGGTGTGTCTGTATGAACCCCTCTCTCTCAGTGCAGTGTTAATGTACTGGAGTGTCCAGTCAGTCAGTGTGTCTGTATGAACCCCTCTCTCTCAGTGCAGTGTTAATGTACTGGAGTGTCTAGTCGGTGTGTCTGTATGAACCCCTCTCTCTCAGTGCAGTGTTAATGTACTGGAGTGTCCAGTCAGTGTGTCTGTATTAACCCCTCTCTCTCAGTGCAGTGTTAATGTACTGGAGTGTCCAGTCAGTCAGTGTGTCTGTATGAACCCCTCTCTCTCAGTGCAGTGTTAATGTACTGGAGTGTCCAGTCGGTGTGTCTGTATGAACCCCTCTCTCTCAGTGCAGTGTTAATGTACTGGAGTGTCCAGTCAGTGTGTCTGTATGAACCCCTCTCTCTCAGTGCAGTGTTAATGTACTGGAGTGTCCAGTCAGTCAGTGTGTCTCTATTAACCCCTCTCTCTCTCACAGGCTTGTGTGGGGTGATGGAGCAGAAGGAGGAGGGAGTCCGATTCTTTGACGCCCCCTGTGGTGCCCAGACTCAGGCGGGGCAGGCCGGCCTGTGCGAGTGAGTGCAGTTGTTAGCTGTGAGCAGGATCACAGGTGTGAGATCTCTAGTGCTTGCCTTGCTGATCGCCTGAGCAGTGAGATGTGTAGTGATCAGAGCGGTGTGGTCCTGCTGTGACGTGTTCATTGCGATAGCACCTGTGGGGGCAGTGTGAGCGGCGGCTGCAGTTCCCCCGCCGAGCCTGCGGCGCGCAGGGGGGCGCTGTTTCCCACGTGACGCGGCCGGTCCCTCCGCAGGAAGCACTACAGGGAGTACCTGGTCAGCCTGATCAACGGGCACTCGCTGGACCCCGCGCCCGTGTACGACCTGGCCGAGCTCGGCGCCGCCTGCAGGAGGTACCAGCTGGACTGCGTGCGCGGGGACGTGGAGGACGACGGGGCCTACAGTGCGCGACTGCTGAGGGTGAGGACCGGGTCCGAACCGGGCCGGGGCACACGGGGGTGGGGAGGAAGAGGAGGAGGAGGAGGGGGGGGGAGCAAACAGGGAGGAAGTGGAGGAGAGAACAGGGAGGAAGAGGAGGAGAGAACAGGGAGCAGACAGAGAGGAAGAGGAGGAGAGAACAGGGAGGAAGAGGAGGAGAGAACAGGGAGCAGACAGAGAGGAAGAGGAGGAGAGAACAGGGAGGAAGAGTAGGAGAGAACACGGAGCAGACGGAGGAAGAGGAGGAGAGAACAGGGAGCAGACAGAGAGGAAGAGGAGGAGAGAACAGGGAGCAGACAGAGAAAGAGGAGGAGAGGACAGGGAGCAGACAGAGAGGAAGAGGAGGAGAAAACAGGGAGCAGACAGAGAGGAAGAGGAGGAGAGAACAGGGAGGAAGAGGAGGAGAGAACAGGGAGCAGACAGAGAGGAAGAGGAGGAGAGAACAGGGAGCAGACAGAGAGGAAGAGGAGGAGAGGACAGGGAGCAGACAGAGGAAGAGGAGGAGAGGACAGTGAGCAGACAGGGAGGAAGAGGAGGAGGGAACAGGGAGCAGACAGGGAGGAAGAGGAGGAGAGGACAGGGAGCAGAGAGAGGAAGAGGAGGAGAGATCAGGGACAGGGAGGAAGAGGAGGAGAGAACAGGGAGCAGACAGGGAGGAAGAGGAGGAGAGGACAGTGAGCAGACAGGGAGGAAGAGGAGGAGAGGACAGGGAGCAGACAGGGAGGAAGAGGAGGAGAGAACAGGGAGGAAGAGGAGGAGAGAACAGGGAGCAGACAGAGAGGAAGAGAGACAGGGAGCAGACGGAGGAAGAGGAGGAGAGAACAGGGAGCAGACAAAGAGGAAGAGGAGGAGAGGACAGGGAGCAGACAGGGAGGAAGAGGAGGAGAGGACAGGGAGCAGAGAGAGGAAGAGGAGGAGAGATCAGGGACAGGGAGGAAGAGGAGGAGAGAACAGGGAGCAGACAGGGAGGAAGAGGAGGAGAGGACAGGGAGCAGACAGGGAGGAAGAGGAGGAGAGGACAGTGAGCAGACAGGGAGGAAGAGGAGGAGGGAACAGGGAGCAGACAGGGAGGAAGAGGAGGAGAGGACAGTGAGCAGACAGGAAGAGGAGGAGGGAACAGGGAGCAGACAGGGAGGAAGAGGAGGAGAGGACAGGGAGCAGACAGGGAGGAAGAGGAGGAGAGGACAGGGAGCAGACAGGGAGGAAGAGGAGGAGAGGACAGGGAGCAGACAGGAAGAGGAGGAGAGAACAGGGAGCAGACAGGGAGGAAGAGGAGGAGAGGACAGTGAGCAGACAGGGAGGAAGAGGAGGAGGGAACAGGGAGCAGACAGGGAGGAAGAGGAGGAGAGGACAGGGAGCAGAGAGAGGAAGAGGAGGAGAGATCAGGGACAGGGAGGAAGAGGAGGAGAGAACAGGGAGCAGACAGAGAGGAAGAGGAGGAGAGAACAGGGAGCAGACAGGGAGGAAGAGGAGGAGAGGACAGGGAGCAGACAGGGAGGAAGAGGAGGAGGGAACAGGGAGCAGACAGGGAGGAAGAGGAGGAGAGGACAGGGAGCAGACAGGGAGGAAGAGGAGGAGGGAACAGGGAGCAGACAGGGAGGAAGAGGAGGAGAGGACAGTGAGCAGACAGGAAGAGGAGGAGGGAACAGGGAGCAGACAGGGAGGAAGAGGAGGAGAGGACAGGGAGCAGACAGGGAGGAAGAGGAGGAGAGGACAGGGAGCAGACAGAGAGGAAGAGGAGGAGAGAACAGGGAGCAGACAGGGAGGAAGAGGAGGAGAGGACAGGGAGCAGACAGGGAGGAAGAGGAGGAGGGAACAGGGAGCAGACAGGGAGGAAGAGGAGGAGAGGACAGGGAGCAGACAGGGAGGAAGAGGAGGAGGGAACAGGGAGCAGACAGGGAGGAAGAGGAGGAGAGGACAGTGAGCAGACAGGAAGAGGAGGAGGGAACAGGGAGCAGACAGGGAGGAAGAGGAGGAGAGGACAGGGAGCAGACAGGGAGGAAGAGGAGGAGAGGACAGGGAGCAGAGAGAGGAAGAGGAGGAGAGAACAGGGACAGGGAGGAAGAGGAGGAGAAGACAGGGAGCAGACAGGGAGGAAGAGGAGGAGAGGACAGGGAGCAAAGAGAGGAAGAGGAGGAGAGAACAGGGAGCAGACAGCGAGGAAGAGGAGGAGAGGACAGGGAGCAGAGAGAGGAAGAGGAGGAGAGAACAGGGACAGGGAGGAAGAGGAGGAGAGAACAGGGAGCAGACACGGAGGAAGAGGAGGAGGTGGAGAGTGAAGACTCCTGGGACGGTGCCTCATGTTCCTGCCTGTCTCTCTCTCTGTCTCAGAAGCTGATGGCTGACGTCCCCCTCGGAGACAAAGTCCCACGGAAGAAGTGACCGCCCAGCGCGCGGCCGGGGGTCCACTGGGCTGCGGGGCAGGTGGACACTGCAGCGCCCGGCCCAGGACAGGCTGCCAGTCGGTGCAGCTGGAGAGGCAGAGGACTCAGCTTGGCTTCGCTTGGCTTGGCCCGGCTCAGCTCAGCTCAGCTCAGTCCAGCTGAGAGAAACCAGGGTGTCACGTGGCTGGGCAGGCTGTTCCACTCTCCTACCACCCTCTGTGTAAAGAAGCGCTTCCTGTCCTGACTGGAGGACCTCACCCAGCTGTGTCTTGCCAGGGTAGCACCACTGATGTGGTTTCAGAGGGCTTCTCCTCGGCAAGGATGCCCACTTGTGGCGGGTGGCGGGTGGCGGGCTCGGATCAGTGTGTTCGATTGGAGATCCAGTGTTCACACAGTAGGGGTGCTGATTTACTGCTCATTGTCGTTGTCGGCCGGTTTGATTCAGAACATCCCTTTCTCTGTCCTTTCCGGGGTCAGCACAGAATAAACTGTAATGCTCAAGTGTCTGTCGGCTTCTCATTGCATTATGTCCCTGTGAGGCAGCTTATCGGGGTGTCATTGTCGAATCGGGGTGTGCGTTTCACTCTGGAGGGAGTCAGACTCCCATTTGAGTGGCTCCAGGCCTTCAACCAAGGTACAGCACCAAGCACAGAGCTGAGGAGGCTCTAACACAGATACCGACACAGCACCAAGCACGGAGCTGAGGAGGCTCTAACACAGATACCGACACAGCACCAAGCACAGAGCTGAGGAGGCTCTAACACAGATACTGACACAACCCCAAGCACAGAGCTGAGGAGGCTCTAACACAGATACCGACACAGCACCAAGCACAGAGCTGAGGAGGCTCTAACACAGATACTGACACAACCCCAAGCACAGAGCTGAGGAGGCTCTAACACAGATACCGACACAGCACCAAGCACAGAGCTGAGCAGGCTCTAACACAGATACTGACACAACCCCAAGCACAGAGCTGAGGAGGCTCTAACACAGATACCGACACAACCCCAAGCACGGAGCTGAGGAGACTCTAACACAGATACTGACACAACCCCAAGCACGGAGCTGAGCAGGCTCTAACACAGATACTGACACAACACCAAGCACGGAGCTGAGCAGGCTCTAACACAGATACCGACACAACCCCAAGCACGGAGCTGAGCAGGCTCTAACACAGATACTGACACAACCCCAAGCACAGAGCTGAGCAGGCTCTAACACAGATACTGACACAACCCCAAGCACAGAGCTGAGGAGACTCTAACACAGATACTGACACAACACCAAGCACGGAGCTGAGCAGGCTCTAACACAGATACTGACACAACCCCAAGCACAGAGCTGAGGAGGCTCTAACACAGATACCGACACAGCACCATACACAGAGCTGAGGAGACTCTAACACAGATACCGACACAGCACCAAGCACAGAGCTGAGGAGACTCTAACAGGGACACAGCACCAAGCACAGAGCTGAGCAGGCTCCAACACAGGACTACCTGACAAAGCTGGGTCTGTCGGGAGCTACAGTGATCGGTGTCACTTGCTGCGTGAGAATCTGTCGGTGGAAGGTGATGGTCAATCAGAAAGCGATTCGATTTTTAAAAAAGCAGACTATTGACAATGATCCAGCTTCGTCACGGCCAGACCCGATGCCCAGGTGTGCCTCCCGGAGCCGGGTGCTGGTCTGCAGCCGGCTGACGGGGGCCAGCGCGCCCTCTGGCGGCCGCGGCCGCGGTACTGCAGGAAGAGGGAGGGCCGGGGCGAGCGCTTGCCGGGGAGTCACGTGATTTCTGGGAAAAGGAGCAGCTCCGCTGTGCTGTATCTGAGAGTCTGCCGGAGGGGGGGTGAGCGGAGGCAGAAGGCGAGAAGCGCACAGACAGGCGGGTCAGCACGGGCGCAGCACCGGACTCGCCGATCAGACCGCGGTTCTCCTCGACGGGTCAACACACCTCCTTCATCCCTCTCGCAAAGACAACTTTCATCTCCCCCCGCAGAAGTTATTATCAGGACTGGATCGACGTCGCTCTCCTGCGAAGCCCTCTTGAATTGTACTTTACAGACATTAATGCAAGATAGGCAAAGTTTTAAATTATTTTTGTTCCCGAGGAGATCGGTTTACAGGTGTGACCTGGTGTGACCTGTCTTCTGCAGTCTTCAGTCGATGATTCATCGGGTAGGTGCTGTTATGTAGTAGAGAGAAAGTTCTGACGACGGTGGGAACTTTATCACAGTGTTTGGACGGATACTGCAGCGTCGAAGAAAAAGTTCTTCATTGCGAACAGAGTCCATCGTTCCTTATCGGGTGAGAAGTGCTTTCTGCGTCTGCCTCCCTCACTACCTCCGATAACAGCTCTAGTCATTGTCTTCAGCACCGGTTATTCTTCTAAATGTTATTATTATTGCTTTTTATGCATACAGCCGGAGGGGGGCGGTAGTTCCCTCGGGCCCAGTGCAGTGTTAATGTACTGGAGTGTTCAGTCAGTGTGTCTGTATTAACCCCTCTCTCTCAGTGCAGTGTTAATGTACTGGAGTGTCCAGTCAGTGTGTCTGTATGAACCTCTCTCTCTCAGTGCAGTGTTAATGTACTGGAGTGTCCAGTCAGTGTGTCTGTATGAACCCCTCTCTCTCAGTGCAGTGTTAATGTACTGGAGTGTCCAGTCAGTCAGTGTGTCTGTATGAACCCCTCACTCTCAGTGCAGTGTTAATGTCCTGGAGTGTCCAGTCAGTCAGTGTGTCTGTATTAACCCCTCTCTCTCAGTGCAGTGTTAATGTACTGGAGTGTCCAGTCAGTCAGTGTGTCTGTATGAACCCCTCTCTCTCAGTGCAGTGTTAATGTACTGGAGTGTCCAGTCAGTCAGTGTGTCTGTATGAACCCCTCTCTCTCTCAGTGGGATGGCGACAGGTCGTGTTCGTTCCACTCGCCGGCTGCGCTCCTGGCTGGTGGAGCAGGTGAGCAGTGGCCGTTATCCTGGCCTGGTCTGGGATGACCTGGAGAAAACCATGTTCCGCATCCCCTGGAAACACGCCGGGAAGCAGGACTTCCGCTCCGACGAGGACGCTGCCATCTTCAAGGTGAGACAGGGCGGAGTGGGACGAGGGAGGAGGTCCTGGGACCGGGGCGTGGGGGAGCCAGGGTGCGCGCGAAACAGGAGAAACCGTCCGTGAGAATGACAGCAGTTACAGCATCGAGAGAAACAGCACCCCCCTCTGCGTGCAGGCTGACTGGGGGAACTGCAGCGGCCGCAAGAGCTATACTCATGGGGGTAGACTAGTTTATCATCGTGTGGAGTTCTTATTCACGCTTGTCTCTCGGGACACAGTACAGCAGACGACACCACACCTTGTAAACCGCACAGTGTTGTGGAGCAATGTGTTTTGGGGAGTGGTGGCTCTGTGGCTCGGGATCTGCGCCTGTGTGCTGGAAGGTTGCCGGTTCAAATCCTGCGGCCGGCAGAGCAATCCTCCTCCGTTAGGCCCCTGAGCGAGGCCCTTCACCCCAGCTGCTCCAGGGGTGCTGTATAAATGGCTGACCCTGCGCTCTGACCCCCAGCTTCTCTCCCTGTCTGTGTGTCTCATGGAGAGCAAGCTGGGGTCTGGGAAAAGACACATTCCTGATGCAAGAGATTGTACAGGGCCAATAAAAAGGGATCTGATCTTATGTTGTGGGCTATGTATGTCGTCATATCCAGGTCACTGCGATTCAGGTTTTCATGCCACCCAGCCACTTGTCCCAGACTCCCTGCGCCAGTTCGTGTCTTTCGTCCTTCCTCCTCTCCCTCCCTCCCTCCCTTCGGGCCAAATCTGCCCCCAGCCTTGACCCACCATGGCCTCCTAATAGCCCCTCCTCTCCCTGAACTGGCTCCACCTCTCTGCTCTCCTGCCCACCGAGAGCTGGTGTGTGGGGAGTGTCCTAGCGGGTGGGGCGACACGCTGGCGGTGGAGGGGATCCCTCCCACCTGTACGGCACTGTGGGAGGAGCGACGAGGGAGACGCTACAGAAGTGTGACTGTGGTTATCACTCTTCCTTCCCTCTGCCCCTCGCCGCCTGTCTCTGTGTGGCCCGACCCCCCCAGGCGTGGGCGGAGTTCAAGGGGAAGCTGAGGGCGGGCCAGAAGGACGACCCCGCCTGCTGGAAGACCCGCCTCCGCTGCGCGCTCAACAAGAGCCCGGAGTTCAGCGAGGTCAGAGACCGCTCGCAGCTGGACATCTCCGAGCCCTACAAGGTGTACCGCCTCGTGCCCCTGTCCGAGCAAGGTACCACCCGCCCGCCGGCCCGCCTGCCCGCTCGCCCGCGCGCCCCCGTTGCGCCGGGTCGGCTCGCTTGTTGCCCAGCGCGCGATCACCACATCTCGGCCTCCCTCCCCCCCCACCCCGTCTCGTGCTGCAGCGCCTCCGGCTCGAGGGAGGAAGATGAAGACGGGAGCGAGGGCCGGGAAGAGGAAGAGGGTGAAGAGCGAGTCCGAGTCCGAGTCCGAGTCGGAGGAGGAGGAGGAGGAAGAGGAGGAGAAGAAACGGATGAGGACAGAGAATGTCATCGCCATGGAGCCCACCACCGTGGTGAGACAATGAGCCGTTTCTGTTCACAATAGCGCCCCCCAGGCAGAGCAGGGGAACTGCGGCTGGTGTTATCAGTGGTTATAATTGTATAGAGAGACACAACAGCGCCCCCTCTGTGTGTACAGGCAGAGCAGGGGAACTGCGGCTGGTGTTATCAGTGATTATAATTGTATAGAGAGACACAACAGCGCCCCCTCTGTGTGTACAGGCAGAGCAGGGGAACTGCGGCTGGTGTTATCAGTGGTTATAATTGTATAGAGAGACACAACAGCGCCCCCTCTGTGTGTACAGGCAGAGCAGGGGAACTGCGGCTGGTGTTATCAGTGGTTATAATTGTATAGAGAGACACAACAGCGCCCCCTCTGTGTGTACAGGCAGAGCAGGGGAACTGCGGCTGGTGTTATCAGTGGTTATAATTGTATAGAGAGACACAACAGCGCCCCCTCTGTGTGTACAGGCAGAGCAGGGGAACTGCGGCTGGTGTTATCAGTGGTTATAATTGTATAGAGAGACACAACAGCGCCCCCTCGGTGTGTACAGGCAGAGCAGGGGAACTGCGGCTGGTGTTATCAGTGGTTATAATTGTATAGAGAGACACAACAGCGCCCCCTCTGTGTGTACAGGCAGAGCAGGGGAACTGCGGCTGGTGTTATCAGTGGTTATAATTGTATAGAGAGACACAACAGCGCCCCCTCGGTGTGTACAGGCAGAGCAGGGGAACTGCGGCTGGTGTTATCAGTGGTTATAATTGTATAGAGAGACACAACAGCGCCCCCTCTGTGTGTACAGGCAGAGCAGGGGAACTGCGGCTGGTGTTATCAGTGGTTATAATTGTATAGAGAGACACAACAGCGCCCCCTCTGTGTGTACAGGCAGAGCAGGGGAACTGCGGCTGGTGTTATCAGTGGTTATAATTGTATAGAGAGACACAACAGCGCCCCCTCTGTGTGTACAGGCACAGTGGGGGAACTGCAGCCCAGACTCCAATTAATACAGAAACTGCAAGAAACAGCGGCCCCTGACTTGGCTCAGGCCTAGCCATGACAAGAAAAAGAATGAGATTGGCACTGACAATAATTCTGTCTCTGTCTGTGTGCAGCAGGTGGAGACAGTCAGTGATGTCACTGCGCAGCTGGAGAGCATGGTCCACTCACCCGCCATTCTGAAACCGGTGGAGAGCCTGGATCCAGGTGAGTCTCAGTGTGTCTCAGTGTGTCTCAGTGTGTCTCAGTGTGTCTGTGGGTGTCTGTGTCAGCGTGTGAAAACGTGTGTGTCTGTGGGTGTGTCTGTGTGTCTCTGTGTGTGTTACTGTGTGTACACAAGCAGAGCTTGGAGTGAAAAGAGATACAGGGGTGCAGGCGATACTCAGAGCAGACAAGCCGTGTCTAAATGTTGAATAATAAAGCATGTTAAGGAAGTTTTAACGGGGTGATGTGATTTTGATCACACCCAGCCTGTGCTCTAGATTAGGGGTTACCCGTCCTGGTCCTGCGGCCCCACACACATGCCAGTGTTTGTTCCTGTCAAGCTCGTCTTATTGTCAGGACAGTGAGGCGTTTGGGGCTCATCTTATTGTCAGGACAGTGAGGGGTTCAGGGTTTGGGGTTCATCTTATTGTCAGGACAGTGAGGGGTTTGGGGCTCATCTTATTGTCAGGACAGTGAGGCGTTTGGGGCTCATCTTATTGTCAGGACAGTGAGGGGTTCAGGGTTTGGGGCTCATCTTATTGTCAGGACAGTGAGGGGTTTGGGGCTCATCTTATTGTCAGGACAGTGAGGGGTTTGGGGTGGGGGTTCATCTTATTGTCAGGACAGTGAGGGGTTCAGGGTTTGGGGCTCATCTTATTGTCAGGACAGTGAGGGGTTCAGGGTTTGGGGTTCATCTTATTGTCAGGACAGTGAGGGGTTTGGGGTGGGGGTTCATCATATTGTCAGGACACTGAGGGGTTCAGGGTTGGGGCTCATCTTATTGTCAGGACAGTGAGGGGTTTGGGGTGGGGGTTCATCTTATTGTCAGGACAGTGAGGGGTTTGGGGTGGGGGTTCATCTTATTGTCAGGACACTGAGGGGTTCAGGGTTGGGGCTCATCTTATTGTCAGGACAGTGAGGGGTTTGGTGGTATAACTGAGCACTCACCTGGCGGGCGTGGGTTCCTAGGACGAAGATTACAAACCCTGGTGCGGGTTTATTGGACGAAACCCCACTGCCTCCAGCAGAGTGAGCAGTGACCCTCACGGTACACAGCAGCTGAAACCTTCTAACATGGCTGGTAACGAGCTGATGACCTGATTGTGAGCAGCTCCAGCACAGAGCTGCTGATGGATCCCCACCTGTCCTTATCGCCCGTGTCTGTCTGTCAGTCTGGGGGCTGGGCTAATAGACTGACAGGTCTGTTCGCCGATGGACGAGCTTGTCTGTGCAGACGAGGGAATCCTGGTTAACTGTGCTCTGTCTCCCGCAGCAGTCAACGAGATCGAGGTGAACTTCAGGATTGAGACCTCCCCGCACATCACAGGTAATGAGTACGGGGATGACAGAGGAGCACCGGCACTGCAGCTGTTGTGTGTGGATGGAGTGTATTAATGTTTGTCCATGTATGTCTCTCTCCCTCTCCCTCTCTCTCTCCCTGTATCCTTACTCCTTCTCTCTCCCTGTATCCTTACTCCTTCTCTCTCCCTGTACCTCCCTCCCTCTCTCTCCCTGTATCCCAACTCCCTCTCTCTCCCTGTCCCTCAGCTCTGCCCTCTCTCCTGGTCTCTGTGCTGTATGGAGGTGAGGAGGTCCTGAGGAGGGAGGTCCAGAGTCGCGACGTGAGGATCGCCTACTGCCCCTCCCACTGCCCCTCTACCCCTCCCAGCTCGCTGGCGCCCTTCGCCGTCTCGGACACGGAGCGCATCTCTCTCCCAGAGCCCAGTGCGGTAGAAGACCCGTCGCGCCGCAGCGCGCTGATGGCCCTGCTGCCCTACCTGGAGAGGGGCATCATGCTGGCTTCCACCAATGGGGGCATCCACGTGCAGAGGTTCTGCCAGGGGCGGGTCTTCTGGACAGGCCCCACCCTCCACATGGAGAACCACGCCCCCCGGAAACTGGAGAGGACGCAAAACCCAGTGACGCTGTTCGACAGACAGGCCTTCCGGCAGGGTGAGTCACTGCTTCTGTTGCTGCACATTATATATAATACGAGAAACCAATGATGGTGATGACAGTGATAAACATAATGATGAGGATGATGATAGTGGTGATAATGATGGTGGTGCTGATGGCTGATGATAATGACGGTGATGACAGTGAGGATAATGTTGGTGAAGGTGATGATAATGATGGTGATGGCAGTGATGATAACGATGGTGATGGTGATGACAGTAGTGATGATGTTGATGGTGATGATAGTATTGGTGACGGTGATGTTGATGACAGTGATGTTGATGACAGTGATGATAATGATGGTGATGACGGTAATAATAATGTTGATTTGACATGATGATGAGTGACGATGGTGATAATAAACATAATGGTGGTAATAAAGATGATGGTGCTGATGATGGCATTGATGACGGAGATGATGATGATGATGCTCTATATGTTTCAGAGCTGGAGCTGTTCCGCTCTCAGGGAGGAAGCCCTCCTCAGTACAAGGTGACACTGTGCTTTGGGGAAGAGCTTACAGACTCTGACAACTGTGCTGACAAGCTCATCACTGTGCAGGTACCTGTCTGTGGGTAGTGGACCCTCTCAGTCTTTCTGATTCACCCCTCTCTCTCGGTGCAGTGTTAATGTACTGGAGTGTCCAGTCAGTGTGTCTGTATGAACCCCTCTCTCTCAGTGCAGTGTTAATGTACTGGAGTGTCCAGTCAGTGTGTCTGTATGAACCCCTCTCTCTCAGTGCAGTGTTAATGTACTGGAGTGTCCAGTCAGTGTGTCTGTATGAACCCCTCTCTCTCAGTGCAGTGTTAATGTACTGGAGTGTCCAGTCAGTGTGTCTGTATGAACCCCTCTCTCTCAGTGCAGTGTTAATGTACTGGAGTGTCCAGTCAGTGTGTCTGTATGAACCCCTCTCTCTCAGTGCAGTGTTAATGTACTGGAGTGTCTAGTCAGTCGGTGTGTCTGTATGAACTCCTCCTTGCTTTCTCTTGTCAGGTGTATCAGCCATGGGCTCAGCAGCAGGTATTAGAGGTGTCTTCTGTTCGTGATTCAATAACCCTCCTGCAGAACCTGGCCAGCCAGTCACCATTCGGCGAGGTGACCCTTAGCCTTATTGAAATGGAGGACTGAGGAAGGAGATTCCAGCACACAAAACCTTCACATCCAATGTTTGATGATGTTTCATTCCAGTCTGTTGACATTTGGCTCCAAATGGCTACAGAGGGAATTGTTAGGATTCTTTTTCTGCTCCAACCTGGGTCACTGGGACATGAAACACACACACACAGCCCTGAGCTCTGCTGTGTCCCAGCAGTGAAACACACACACACACAGCTCTGCTGTGACCCAGCAGTGAAACACACACACACAGACACAGCCCTGAGCTCTGCTGTGTCCCAGCAGTGAAACACACACACACACAGCCCTGAGCTCTGCTGTGACCCAGCAGTGAAACACATACACACAGCCCTGAGCTCTGCTGTGAGCCAGTGAAACACACACACACATCCCTGAGCTCTGCTGTGACCCATTGAAACACACACACACAGCCCTGAGCTCTGCTGTGAGCCAGTGAAACACACACAGACACAGCCCTGAGCTCTGCTGTGAGCCAGTGAAACACACACAGACACAGCCCTGAGCTCTGCTGTGACCCAGCAGTGAAACACACACACAGCCCTGAGCTCTGCTGTGAGCCAGTGAAACACACACACACACACAGCCCTGAGCTCTGCTGTGACCCAGTGAAACACACACACAGCCCTGAGGTCTGCTGTGACCCAACAGTGAAACACACACACACACACACACACAGCCCTGAGCTCTGCTGTGACCCAGCAGTGAAACACACACACACAGCCCTGAGCTCTGCTGTGACCCAGCAGTGAAACACACACACACACAATACTCTATATTTCATAAGGCACATTGACAAACTCATTATTAATTAAAAGGATTTGTTTATTAATGACTTAGTAAGAGCCACTTTCCCATAACTAAGTGCAAATCGTCTTTTAAGTTCAATTTCCACTTTAATAATTACTTGCACTTTTTAATAACGTAAAAGTCTCGGAATTAAACTATTGTTACTACTACTGCCCTACAATGCAACAGCAACTGAAGAGCACCGTGGACTTGTGTACCTAGGACATAGAGCATTCATGGTAGTTAAGGTTCCGCAAACAAATGTTTACTATTTAATTTTAGTCCCTTTTCTTCCTCTTCAGATTTAGTTTTATTTATTTTACACAAAGATTGTTCTTGTTTGCCTGTGTATCTGATCAGCTCCACTGATACGTGAACGGGAATGTTTTCCTCTCCTGCTGTGTCACCGCACAGAGCTGCGGACTTTGAGCCCTTTAAACACTTTGCGCTCGTACTGTATGTGTGCGCCAGACGGTTTTGCTGGGAGGCCTGGTCTTGTCCCCAAAACAGACACTCATCTTATTTCATCAATAGGTTATCGCAATCATTTTGCCACAATCTAAAGCAGCATCTAAATGTCTGAAGCAAGATATAGCTCTTGCGGAACAACCAAGAATGCTCCAGGCCACTGCTAAGGCATCCATTCCAGATGCACTTGACCAGGAGCCCCAGCCTGAACAAAGATGTGCGAAATGGTCGGGCGATCAATCCTATTATTCCAATTTCTTTCCCATTATTCAGTTTTATCAGCCTTGGCAGCCGGACAATACCAGACACAAATAAGGAACAGGCATAAACACTGGATTGTATGGGCCTGGCATGATTCTGGCCTTCTATGCCTCATGCGGGGACTGACACGTATGCTCATGGCAGAAGCTGTTACTTGCACCACAAAGCACAGAGGCCTTGTGCGACAGCTGGTGTTTAGGGAGGGCTGTGTATTTGTAAATATTTGCCTTCTTTATCGATATGTACTCTTCATTACTGTTTGTTCTCTCGATATCTGTGTATCACTCATCATTGCCTAGGCAATAAATATGATTTATTATACCTGAATAAGTGTCGCTTTCTGTGTGTCTATACACCGTAAATGTGCAGTGTGTACACATTCACTCTGTAAGTCTGTGCATACCATCATTTAGTGCTTCAATCACAGCCTTACATTCTGCAGTTGGGCGGGCTAATGTAAATTCCCATGATGTCACCCAATTCTCTAGCCAGGGAGTAGGAGTTCTCCTGCCAGAGAATTGGACCACATCACTGTGAATGTTGTGAGTGTTGTCTAATCACAGTCAGGGTACAGTCCAGGTCTGCCTAGCAACAGCCTGGATTTGAGGACATTCATGGGGTGGGCTGTGCAGATGGCAGTTGTCATTAATCCCGGCCCCCCCAATGTTAATTCAGGTAACTGGGTTGGGAGAGTCTGGAAGAAGCCAGCCTGCCCTGCTGTTGAAGCTGACACCTCGGCTTCTCTCAAGCAACAGCTGGGAGGGATCCTCCGGTCAGCACACCTTTACACAAAGAGTGGTGGGAGGGTGGAACAGGCAGTCCAGGAGCCCCGGGGTGCGTTAACCTTTCATGGTCCGTCGGGACGTGAAAGTCCTGGCCGTAGGAAAGATGTACGAGCTCGGAATCTGGCTTGGGGGGGGACTGTGGGGCCGAGATGGACGCCAGGCAGAGCTCTTCTTCCAAAGAGCCAGCTGGGCATGATGCACCCCTAAAATAAGAGATCTAATAACCGAGACGGATGCCTCCTTTACAGAGTTTTGTCTTGCGGGAATGAAGATATAAACTACTTTTTGCAAGTTTCACCACATGAAACTATTTTTTCCCCACAGATTTATCACATGAAGGGGCTAATCGTAGCCTCAGTAACCAAGCTGCGGTTGCAAATGTAGAGAAACTCTTTACACGTTAACTTGGCTGTTTTTCGAGGAAAGGTTAAAACCCGCTCTGTCTCGATGTTTCCTGATCGACGTTGACAGTTATTTTTTAAAATAAGTTTTTATTTAAACATCAGAAATACAAAAAAATGAGGCGGAATTTTGAAATAGATACAAAGATACCCTTCACAGCCAGAGGAATCCACAATTGTAAAAACACAAAATGATACAATGGAAATGTGTAAAAAGTATGTCTCGCCTTTTGATTCTTTAAATTTCTAATAGAATTTTTATAAAAAATGAATTCAACTTTAAAAGCGTGAATAGAGGGAGCAGTATTATATATATAAGAGCAGTATTAGACCATTTACTTTTGTGGATGAAGTAAATAGCCAAAATAATTAACAGATTAACAATAAAAACAAATCCTTTATCCAAATCAGATCTAACGAACTATAAAATAACATCACAATCTTTCAATTTAAAATTGACCTTTAAATAGTTCAGGTGGGGAGCTGCGTCAGCGTGCGCAGGCTGCAAAGGAACAAGTCACAGGTTTATTCCAGGCTGAACAGAGAAGAGAAGACACACCTGAAGGAGGCTCCACGGCCGAAACGTTGCGTTTTCTTTCTTCCCATGGAATAAACCTATTACTTGTCCCTTTACCTTTAAATGTTTAACAATAACATTTGGCAAATCTATCCAAACCAGTTTTGTATATATATACAGTTAAAAAAAATGTAACAGAGCTTCCTTCTCATTATTACAAAATACACATAAGTCATCGCGTTCGTGTTGAAATCTAGGAAGTGGTCAATTTAACAGGATAAAATCTATGACCGATCTTAAATTAAATTTCTTTAACTTTATTTGTAAGATTGTATCTCTCAGCAATTGTCCAAACTAATTTCTAATTTATACTCCTCAACACAGTATTCCAAAAGAAGACACAAGAAAGTATAAAACATGAATCGCACACGTTCATAAAAACGTTAACACTGTTCACACAACTAGTGGAATAGAGCTCCTCGCCAAAGCAGCCGACAACTAACACGTTAACCACTATAACCACTAATACCACCACCACCTCCTCCTCCTCCTCCCCTCAGGCGCAGGAAGAGCTTGTAAACTTCCGGTTCCGGTTCCTGACATTACAAGACTTCACCTTTAAGGGGCAGGACCAGAAAAGCCCTTTAAATCGAGGAGGAGGAGGGGCGGCCGCGGAGCTTTCCATCCAATCACCGCCTCGGAACGCGTTTCAGCGAATGAGGGCCGCTGCTGAAGGAGACGACCCGCCTTCAATGATGAATTCTATCCAATCGGTGATCGAAGCTCATCTGATTGATGTAAGAAAAGGCCAGTAAAAATTGAATGCCATTTCAGCCAATGCTACGGCAGTTGAGTAACACTGTTGCCAGGCAGAAAATAAGCTCTTCGGGACGTCGTTTTTACCAGTTCGAGACCAAAGAACGGCTTGAAATCAGCGATAATTGTTTCGAAAATTTAGAAATGACGTTACCAGCTGCATAATGAATTAAAAGTTTGGGTTATTTTATACCTGAAAACGCATGACGGATATTTTATTTAGCAGATACTACCGAACATCAACACAGTAAGAATGATATCTGAATTCTGTTTTGATATGTTGTAGTTCTTGTTGCAGTGTATTGTAGTTGTTTCTTAACTCTCTTCAGTCCAGTCAGTCAGTGTGTCTGTATGAACCCCTCTCTCTCAGTGCAGTGTTAATGTACTGGAGTGTCCAGTCAGTGTGTCTGTATTAACCCCTCTCTCTCTCTCAGTGCAGTGTTAATGTACTGGAGTGCCCAGTCAGTGTGTCTGTATGAACCCCTCTCTCTCAGTGCAGTGTTAATGTACTGGAGTGTCCAGTCAGTGTGTCTGTATTAACCCCTCTCTCTCAGTGCAGTGTTAATGTACTGGAGTGTCCAGTCAGTCAGTGTGTCTGTATGAACCCCTCTCTCTCAGTGCAGTGTTAATGTACTGGAGTGTCCAGTCAGTCAGTGTGTCTGTATTAACCCCTCTCTCTCAGTGCAGTGTTAATGTACTGGAGTGTCCAGTCAGTGTGTCTGTATGAACCCCTCTCTCTCAGTGCAGTGTTAATGTACTGGAGTGTCCAGTCAGTCAGTGTGTCTGTTTTAACCCCTCTCTCTCAGTGCAGTGTTAATGTACTGGAGTGTCCAGTCAGTGTGTCTGTATTAACCCCTCTCTCTCAGTGCAGTGTTAATGTACTGGAGTGTCCAGTCAGTGTGTCTGTATGAACCCCTCTCTCTCAGTGCAGTGTTAATGTAAATGTACTGGAGTGTCCAGTCAGTCAGTGTGTCTGTATGAACCCCTCTCTCTCAGTGCAGTGTTAATGTACTGGAGTGTCCAGTCAGTCAGTATGTCTGTATGAACCCCTCTCTCTCAGTGCAGTGTTAATGTACTGGAGTGTCCAGTCAGTGTGTCTGTATGAACCCCTCTCTCTCAGTGCAGTGTTAATGTACTGGAGTGTCCAGTCAGTCAGTGTGTCTGTTTTAACCCCTCTCTCTCAGTGCAGTGTTAATGTACTGGAGTGTCCAGTCAGTGTGTCTGTATTAACCCCTCTCTCTCAGTGCAGTGTTAATGTACTGGAGTGTCCAGTCAGTGTGTCTGTATGAACCCCTCTCTCTCAGTGCAGTGTTAATGTAAATGTACTGGAGTGTCCAGTCAGTCAGTGTGTCTGTATGAACCCCTCTCTCTCAGTGCAGTGTTAATGTACTGGAGTGTCCAGTCAGTCAGTATGTCTGTATGAACCCCTCTCTCTCAGTGCAGTGTTAATGTACTGGAGTGTCCAGTCAGTGTGTCTGTATGAACCCCTCTCTCTCAGTGCAGTGTTAATGTACTGGAGTGTCCAGTCAGTCAGTGTGTCTGTATTAACCCCTCTCTCTCAGTGCAGTGTTAATGTACTGGAGTGTCCAGTCAGTCAGTGTGTCTGTATTAACCCCTCTCTCTCAGTGCAGTGTTAATGTACTCTGTCTCTCTCTCAGCGATGGTGGAGGTGGAGCTCTCCTGTCTCTCCTATGTGAAGATGTTCCTTCATGCCTGTCGTTACCCTCACTGTGCAGTGAATGGGCTGCTGCTCTCCTCCAGTCCTGCTGAGGGCGCTATGTGCGTGTCAGACTGCATTCCCTTGCTGCACTCCGGCCTGTCTCTCTCGGCCATGACGGAGGTCGCTCTGAATCAGGTAATGAACTTGCTAGGCTTAGTTCTCGAAGTGCGAGTTTCCCTGTCTCCATCACGGAGAATCACCATGACCTGTGTTTTGTACTCTGAGCTCTTACAACACCTGGTTTATTAATCGGATCAGTTCATTCTTTCCAGCTGTGTTCAGACCCTGGTTTCAGTAGCTGGGGGTGTGTAGTTACTGAGCGCTGTATCAGAGCTGTGTTCAGACCCTGGTTTCAGTAGCTGTGGGTGTGTAGTTACTGAGCGCTGTATCAGAGCTGTGTTCAGTCCCTGGTTTCAGTAGCTGTGGGTGTGTAGTTACTGAGCGCTGTATCAGAGCTGTGTTCAGTCCCTGGTTTCAGTAGCTGTGAGTGCTCAGTAACTACACACTGCAGCGGAGCTGTGCTCAGTCAGTCTGTTCTTGCAGTGCTCAGTTCTCACTTCCCTGTGCGTAACCACTCAGTAGGACAGTTAGCTCTGCAGACACAGGTGGGAGAGACTCTACCTCACTCTCCCTCAGTCCTGCCTGCAGCCTGACTGCGTCCACTTCGAGACCCTGTGCTTACTGAGTGGGTACAGCTGACAGAGCAGATCCTGAGACAGCCCTCAGTCCAGGCTCAAAACTCACCCTGAACTTACACCATGAAGACCTCAACACGGGTGAAGTATAGATCAGGCAGTCAATTTAAAAAGTCCCAATCAGTCTTCTCTCTCAGGGTGTTGAGTGAATTGGTAATAATGTCTATGTTACCGAATGTACACACTCAGATCACCACAGACAGAAGATTGAGTGTACTGTGAGCTTGATTACTCCTGATGTTTCATCAGAGTATTACCATTATTGAGGTTATTAATATTAAAACATATTTTTTTTGTTTCAATTGTAATTAAGGTTGATGTTTGGTGTGCCCAGAATCAGCAGAGAATCGTGGGATACTACCAGGCCAACGCGAGTGTATCTGACAACAGGTAATGAAGAAATATAGTAAACACAATTGCACGTTGTCTCACTGTGTCCAGTCAGTGTGTCTGTATGAACCCCTCTCTCTCAGTGCAGTGTTAATGTACTGGAGTGTCCAGTCAGTGTGTCTGTATTAACCCCTCTCTCTCAGTGCAGTGTTAATGTACTGGAGTGTCCAGTCAGTGTGTCTGTATGAACCCCTCTCTCTCAGTGCATTGTTAATGTACTGGAGTGTCCAGTCAGTCAGTGTGTCTGTATGAACCCCTCTCTCTCAGTGCAGTGTTAATGTACTGGAGTGTCCAGTCAGTGTGTCTGTATGAACCCCTCTCTCTCAGTGCAGTGTTAATGTACTGGAGTGTCCAGTCAGTGTGTCTGTATGAACCCCTCTCTCTCAGTGCAGTGTTAATGTACTGGAGTGTCCAGTCAGTCAGTGTGTCTGTATGAACCCCTCTCTCTCAGTGCAGTGTTAATGTACTGGAGTGTCCAGTCAGTCAGTGTGTCTGTATGAACCCCTCTCTCTCAGTGCAGTGTTAATGTACTGGAGTGTCCAGTCAGTGTGTCTGTATTAACCCCTCTCTCTCTCTCAGTGCAGTGTTAATGTACTGGAGTGCCCAGTCAGTGTGTCTGTATGAACCCCTCTCTCTCAGTGCAGTGTTAATGTACTGGAGTGTCCAGTCAGTGTGTCTGTATTAACCCCTCTCTCTCAGTGCAGTGTTAATGTACTGGAGTGTCCAGTCAGTCAGTGTGTCTGTATGAACCCCTCTCTCTCAGTGCAGTGTTAATGTACTGGAGTGTCCAGTCAGTCAGTGTGTCTGTATTAACCCCTCTCTCTCAGTGCAGTGTTAATGTACTGGAGTGTCCAGTCAGTGTGTCTGTATGAACCCCTCTCTCTCAGTGCAGTGTTAATGTACTGGAGTGTCCAGTCAGTCAGTGTGTCTGTTTTAACCCCTCTCTCTCAGTGCAGTGTTAATGTACTGGAGTGTCCAGTCAGTGTGTCTGTATTAACCCCTCTCTCTCAGTGCAGTGTTAATGTACTGGAGTGTCCAGTCAGTGTGTCTGTATGAACCCCTCTCTCTCAGTGCAGTGTTAATGTAAATGTACTGGAGTGTCCAGTCAGTCAGTGTGTCTGTATGAACCCCTCTCTCTCAGTGCAGTGTTAATGTACTGGAGTGTCCAGTCAGTCAGTATGTCTGTATGAACCCCTCTCTCTCAGTGCAGTGTTAATGTACTGGAGTGTCCAGTCAGTGTGTCTGTATGAACCCCTCTCTCTCAGTGCAGTGTTAATGTACTGGAGTGTCCAGTCAGTCAGTGTGTCTGTTTTAACCCCTCTCTCTCAGTGCAGTGTTAATGTACTGGAGTGTCCAGTCAGTCGGTGTGTCTGTATTAACCCCTCTCTCTCAGTGCAGTGTTAATGTACTGGAGTGTCCGGTCAGTCAGTGTGTCTGTATGAACCCCTCTCTCTCAGTGCAGTGTTAATGTACTGGAGTGTCCAATCAGTCGGTGTGTCTGTATTAACCCCTCTCTCTCAGTGCAGTGTTAATGTACTGGAGTGTCCAGTCAGTCAGTGTGTCTGTATGAACCCCTCTCTCTCAGTGCAGTGTTAATGTACTGGAGTGTCCAGTCAGTCGGTGTGTCTGTATTAACCCCTCTCTCTCAGTGCAGTGTTAATGTACTGGAGTGTCCAGTCAGTTGGTATGTCTGTATGAACTCCTCCTTGCTTTCTCTTGTCAGGTGTATCAGCCGTGGGCTCAGCAGCAGGTATTAGAGGTGTCTTCTGTTCGTGATTCAATAACCCTCCTGCAGAACCTGGCCAGCCAGTCACCATTCGGCGAGGTGACCCTTAGCCTTATTGAAATGGAGGACTGAGGAAGGAGATTCCAGCACACAAAACCTTCACATCCAATGTTTGATGATGTTTCATTCCAGTCTGTTGACATTTGGCTCCAAATGGCTACAGAGGGAATTGTTAGGATTCTTTTTCTGCTCCAACCTGGGTCACTGGGACATGAAACACACACACACAGCCCTGAGCTCTGCTGTGTCCCAGCAGTGAAACACACACACACACACACACACACACACACACACACACACACACACACACAGCCCTGAGCTCTGCTGTGACCCAGCAGTGAAACACATACACACAGCCCTGAGCTCTGCTGTGAGCCAGTGAAACACACACACACACACACACAGCCCTGAGCTCTGCTGTGACCCAGCAGTGAAACACACACACACAGCCCTGAGCTCTGCTGTGACCCAGCAGTGAAACACACACACACAGCCCTGAGCTCTGCTGTAAGCCAGTGAAACACACACACACACAGCCCTGAGCTCTGCTGTGACCCAGCAGTGAAACACACACACACAGCCCTGAGCTCTGCTGTGACCCAGCAGTGAAACACACACACACAGCCCTGAGCTCTGCTGTGACCCAGTGAAACACACACACACAGCCCTGAGCTCTGCTGTGACCCAGCAGTGAAACACACACACACAGAATACTCTATATTTCATAAGGCACATTGACAAACTCATTATTAATTAAAAGGATTTGTTTATTAATGACTTAGTAAGAGCCACTTTCCCATAACTAAGTGCAAATCGTCTTTTAAGTTCAATTTCCACTTTAATAATTACTTGCACTTTTTAATAACGTAAAAGTCTCGGAATTAAACTATTGTTACTACAACTGCCCTACAATGCAACAGCAACTGAAGAGCACCGTGGACTTGTGTACCTAGGACATAGAGCATTCGTGGTAGTTAAGGTTCCACAAACAAATGTTTACTATTTAATTTTAGTCCCTTTTCTTCCTCTTCAGATTTAGTTTTATTTATTTTACACAAAGATTGTTCTTGTTTGCCTGTGTATCTGATCAGCTCCACTGATATGTGAATGGGAATGTTTTCCTCTCCTACTGTGTCACCGCACAGAGCTGCGGACTTTGAGCCCTTTAAACACTTTGCGCTCGTACTGTATGTGTGCGCCTGACGGTTTTGCTGGGAGGCGTGGTCTTGACGTGGTCCCAAAACAGACACTCATCTTATTTCATCAATAGGTTATCGCAATCATTTTGCTATAATCTAAAGCAGCATCTAAATGTCTGAAGCAAGATATAGCTCTTGAGGAACAGCCAAGAATGCTCCAGGCCAAACCATCATACCAGTGAGAGAGCAAGGCTTCACCACCAGACCCGTTTAATCGATCAAAGACGAATTAGACCTGTTGTGTCGATAGCCGAGGTTTCACTGCTAAGGTATCCATTCCAGATGCACTTGACCAGGAGCCCCAGCCTGAACAAAGATGTGCGAAATGGTCGGGCGATCAATCCCATTATTCCAATTTCTTTCCCATTATTCAGTTTTATCAGCCTTGCCAGCCGGACAATACCAGACACAAATAAGGAGCAGGCATAAACACTGGATTGTATGGGCCTGGCATGATTCTGGCCTTCTGTGCCTCATGCGGGGACTGACACGTATGCTCATGGCGGAAGCTGTTACTTGCACCACAAAGCACAGAGGCCTTGTGCGATAGCTGGTGTTTAGCGAGGGCTGTGTATTTGTAAATATTTGCCTTCTTTATCGATATGTACTCTTCATTACTGTTTGTTCTCTCGATATCTGTGTATCACTCATCATTGCCTAGGCAATAAATATGATTTATTATACCTGAATAAGTGTCGCTTTCTGTGTGTCTATACACCGTAAATGTGCAGTGTGTACACATACACTCTGTAAGTCTGTGCATACCATCATTTAGTGCTTCAATCACAGCCTTACATTCTGCAGTTGGGCGGGCTAATGTAAATTCCCATGATGTCACCCAATTCTCTAGCCAGGGAGTAGGAGTTCTCCTGCCAGAGAATTGGACCACATCACTGTGAGTGTTGTCTAATCACAGTCAGGGTACAGTCCAGGCCTGCCTAGCAACAGCCTGGATTTGAGGACATTCATGGGGTGGGCTGTGCAGACGGCAGTTGTCATTAATCCCGGCCCCCCCAATGTTAATTCAGGTAACTGGGTTGGGAGAGTCTGAAAGAAGCCACCCTGCCCTGCTGTTGAAGCTGACACCTTGGCTTCTCTCAAGCAACAGCTGGGAGGGATCCTCCGGTCAGCACACCTTTACACAAAGAGTGGTGGGAGGGTGGAACAGGCAGTCCAGGAGCCCCGGGGTGCGTTAACCTTTCATGGTCCGTCGGGACATGAAAGTCCTGGCAGTAGGAAAGATGTACGAGCTCGGAATCTGGCTTGGGGGGGACTGTGGGGCCGAGATGGACGCCAGGCAGAGCTCTTCTTCCAAAGAGCCAGCTGGGCATGATGCACCCCTAAAATAAGAGATCTAATAACCGAGACGGATGCCTCCTTTACAAAGTTTTGTCTTGCGGGAATGAAAATATAAACTACTTTTTGTAAGTTTCACCACATAAATCTGTGGGGAAAAAATAGTTTTATCACATTAAGGGGCTTATCGTAGCGTCGGTAACCAAGCTGCGGTTGCAAATGTAGAAAAACTCTTTACACGTTAAGTTGGCTGTTTTTCGAGGAAAGGTTAAAAACCGCTCTGTCTCGATGTTTCCTGATCGACGTTGACAGTTATTTTTTAAAATAAGTTTTTATTTAAACATCAGAAATACAAAAAAAATGAGGCGGAATATTGAAATAGATACAAAGATACCTTTCACAGCCAGAGGAATCCACAATTGTAAAAACAAAAAATGATACTTTTTACACATTTCCATTGTATGTCTCGCCTTCTGATTCTTTAAATTTCTAATAGAATTTTTATAAAAAATGAATTCAACTTTAAAAGCGTGAATAGAGGGAGCAGTATTATATATATAAGAGCAGTATTAGACCATTTACTTTTGTGGATGAAGTAAATAGCCAAAATAATTAACAGATTAACAATAAAAACAAATCCTTTATCCAAATCAGATCTAACGAACTATAAAATAACATCACAATCTTTCAATTTAAAATTGACCTTTAAATAGTTCAGGTGGGGAGCTGCGTCAGCTTGCGCAGGCTGCAAAGGAACAAGTCACAGGTTTATTCCAGGCTGAACAGAGAAGAGAGAAAACACACCTGAAGGAGGCTCCACGGCCGAAACGTTGCGTTTTCTTTCTTCCCATGGAATAAACCTATTACTTGTCCCTTTACCTTTAAATGTTTAACAATAACATTTGGCAAATCTATCCAAACCAGTTTTGTATATATATACAGTTAAAAAAAATGTAACAGAGCTTCCTTCTCATTATTACAAAATACACATAAGTCATCGCGTTCGTGTTGAAATCTAGGAAGTGGTCAATTTAACAGGATAAAATCTATGACCGATCTTAAATTAAATTTCTTTAACTTTATTTGTAAGATTGTATCTCTCAGCAATTGTCCAAACTAATTTCTAATTTATACTCCTCAACACAGTATTCCAAAAGCAGACACAAGAAAGTATAAAACATGAATCGCACACGTTCATAAAAACGTTAACACTGTTCACACAACTAGTGGAATAGAGCTCCTCGCCAAAGCAGCCGACAACTAACACGTTAACCACTATAACCACTAATACCACCACCACCTCCTCCTCCTCCCCTCAGGCGCAGGAAGAGCTTGTAAACTTCCGGTTCCGGTTCCTGACATTACAAGACTTCACCTTTAAGGGGCAGGACCAGAAAAGCCCTTTAAATCGAGGAGGAGGAGGGGCGGCCGCGGAGCTTTCCATCCAATCACCGCCTCGGAACGCGTTTCAGCGAATGAGGGCCGCTGCTGAAGGAGACGACCCGCCTTCAATGATGAATTCTATCCAATCGGTGATCGAAGCTCATCTGATTGATGTAAGAAAAGGCCAGTAAAAATTGAATGCCATTTCAGCCAATGCTACGGCAGTTGAGTAACACTGTTGCCAGGCAGAAAATAAGCTCTTCGGGACGTCGTTTTTACCAGTTCGAGACCAAAGAACGGCTTGAAATCAGCGATAATTGTTTCGAAAATTTAGAAATGACGTTACCAGCTGCATAATGAATTAAAAGTTTGGGTTATTTTATACCTGAAAACGCATGACGGATATTTTATTTAGCAGATACTACCGAACATCAACACAGTAAGAATGATATCTGAATTCTGTTTTGATATGTTGTAGTTCTTGTTGCAGTGTATTGTAGTTGTTTCTTAACTCTCTTCAGTCCAGTCAGTCAGTGTGTCTGTATGAACCCCTCTCTCTCAGTGCAGTGTTAATGTACTGGAGTGTCCAGTCAGTGTGTCTGTATGAACCCCTCTCTCTCAGTGCAGTGTTAATGTACTGGAGTGTCCAGTCAGTGTGTCTGTATTAACCCCTCTCTCTCAGTGCAGTGTTAATGTACTGGAGTGTCCAGTCAGTCAGTGTGTCTGTATGAACCCCTCTCTCTCAGTGCAGTGTTAATGTACTGGAGTGTCCAGTCAGTGTGTCTGTATGAACCCCTCTCTCTCAGTGCAGTGTTAATGTACTGGAGTGTCCAGTCAGTCAGTGTGTCTGTTTTAACCCCTCTCTCTCAGTGCAGTGTTAATGTACTGGAGTGTCCAGTCAGTGTGTCTGTATTAACCCCTCTCTCTCAGTGCAGTGTTAATGTACTGGAGTGTCCAGTCAGTGTGTCTGTATGAACCCCTCTCTCTCAGTGCAGTGTTAATGCACTGGAGTGTCCAGTCAGTCAGTGTGTCTGTTTTAACCCCTCTCTCTCAGTGCAGTGTTAATGTACTGGAGTGTCCAGTCAGTCAGTATGTCTGTATGAACCCCTCTCTCTCAGTGCAGTGTTAATGTACTGGAGTGTCCAGTCAGTCAGTATGTCTGTATGAACCCCTCTCTCTCAGTGCAGTGTTAATGTACTGGAGTGTCCAGTCAGTGTGTCTGTATGAACCCCTCTCTCTATATATCTGAATTCTGTTTTGATATGTTGTAGTTCTTGTTGCAGTGTATTGTAGTTGTTTCTTAACTCTCTTCAGTCCAGTCAGTCAGTGTGTCTGTATGAACCCCTCTCTCTCAGTGCAGTGTTAATGTACTGGAGTGTCCAGTCAGTCAGTGTGTCTGTATGAACCCCTCTCTCTCAGTGCAGTGTTAATGTACTGGAGTGTCCAGTCAGTGTGTCTGTATTAACCCCTCTCTCTCAGTGCAGTGTTAATGTACTGGAGTGTCCAGTCAGTGTGTCTGTATGAACCCCTCTCTCTCAGTGCAGTGTTAATGTAAATGTACTGGAGTGTCCAGTCAGTCAGTGTGTCTGTATGAACCCCTCTCTCTCAGTGCAGTGTTAATGTACTGGAGTGTCCAGTCAGTCAGTATGTCTGTATGAACCCCTCTCTCTCAGTGCAGTGTTAATGTACTGGAGTGTCCAGTCAGTGTGTCTGTATGAACCCCTCTCTCTCAGTGCAGTGTTAATGTACTGGAGTGTCCAGTCAGTCAGTGTGTCTGTTTTAACCCCTCTCTCTCAGTGCAGTGTTAATGTACTGGAGTGTCCAGTCAGTCAGTGTGTCTGTATTAACCCCTCTCTCTCAGTGCAGTGTTAATGTACTCTGTCTCTCTCTCAGCGATGGTGGAGGTGGAGCTCTCCTGTCTCTCCTATGTGAAGATGTTCCTTCATGCCTGTCGTTACCCTCACTGTGCAGTGAATGGGCTGCTGCTCTCCTCCAGTCCTGCTGAGGGCGCTATGTGCGTGTCAGACTGCATTCCCTTGCTGCACTCCGGCCTGTCTCTCTCGGCCATGACGGAGGTCGCTCTGAATCAGGTAATGAACTTGCTAGGCTTAGTTCTCGAAGTGCGAGTTTCCCTGTCTCCATCACGGAGAATCACCATGACCTGTGTTTTGTACTCTGAGCTCTTACAACACCTGGTTTATTAATCGGATCAGTTCATTCTTTCCAGCTGTGTTCAGACCCTGGTTTCAGTAGCTGGGGGTGTGTAGTTACTGAGCGCTGTATCAGAGCTGTGTTCAGACCCTGGTTTCAGTAGCTGTGGGTGTGTAGTTACTGAGCGCTGTATCAGAGCTGTGTTCAGTCCCTGGTTTCAGTAGCTGTGGGTGTGTAGTTACTGAGCGCTGTATCAGAGCTGTGTTCAGTCCCTGGTTTCAGTAGCTGTGAGTGCTCAGTAACTACACACTGCAGCGGAGCTGTGCTCAGTCAGTCTGTTCTTGCAGTGTTCAGTTCTCACTTCCCTGTGCGTAACCACTCAGTAGGACAGTTAGCTCTGCAGACACAGGTGGGAGAGACTCTACCTCACTCTCCCTCAGTCCTGCCTGCAGCCTGACTGCGTCCACTTCGAGACCCTGTGCTTACTGAGTGGGTACAGCTGACAGAGCAGATCCTGAGACAGCCCTCAGTCCAGGCTCAAAACTCACCCTGAACTTACACCATGAAGACCTCAACACGGGTGAAGTATAGATCAGGCAGTCAATTTAAAAAGTCCCAATCAGTCTTCTCTCTCAGGGTGTTGAGTGAATTGGTAATAATGTCTATGTTACCGAATGTACACACTCAGATCACCACAGACAGAAGATTGAGTGTACTGTGAGCTTGATTACTCCTGATGTTTCATCAGAGTATTACCATTATTGAGGTTATTAATATTAAAACATATTTTTTTTGTTTCAATTGTAATTAAGGTTGATGTTTGGTGTGCCCAGAATCAGCAGAGAATCGTGGGATACTACCAGGCCAACGCGAGTGTATCTGACAACAGGTAATGAAGAAATATAGTAAACACAATTGCACGTTGTCTCACTGTGTCCAGTCAGTGTGTCTGTATGAACCCCTCTCTCTCAGTGCAGTGTTAATGTACTGGAGTGTCCAGTCAGTCAGTGTGTCTGTATGAACCCCTCTCTCTCAGTGCAGTGTTAATGTACTGGAGTGTCCAGTCAGTGTGTCTGTATTAACCCCTCTCTCTCAGTGCAGTGTTAATGTACTGGAGTGTCCAGTCAGTGTGTCTGTATGAACCCCTCTCTCTCAGTGCAGTGTTAATGTACTGGAGTGTCCAGTCAGTCAGTGTGTCTGTATGAACCCCTCTCTCTCAGTGCAGTGTTAATGTACTGGAGTGTCCAGTCAGTCAGTGTGTCTGTATGAACCCCTCTCTCTCAGTGCAGTGTTAATGTACTGGAGTGTCCAGTCAGTCAGTGTGTCTGTATGAACCCCTCTCTCTCAGTGCAGTGTTAATGTACTGGAGTGTCCAGTCAGTGTGCCTGTATTAACCCCTCTCTCTCAGTGTAGTGTTAATGTACTGGAGTGTCCAGTCAGTGTGTCTGTATGAACCCCTCTCTCTCAGTGCAGTGTTAATGTACTGGAGTGTCCAGTCAGTGTGTCTGTATTAACCCCTCTCTCTCAGTGCAGTGTTAATGTACTGGAGTGTCCAGTCAGTCAGTGTGTCTGTATGAACCCCTCTCTCTCAGTGCAGTGTTAATGTACTGGAGTGTCCAGTCAGTCAGTGTGTCTGTATTAACCCCTCTCTCTCAGTGCAGTGTTAATGTACTGGAGTGTCCAGTCAGTGTGTCTGTATGAACCCCTCTCTCTCAGTGCAGTGTTAATGTACTGGAGTGTCCAGTCAGTCAGTGTGTCTGTATTAACCCCTCTCTCTCAGTGCAGTGTTAATGTACTGGAGTGTCTAGTCAGTCAGTGTGTCTGTATTAACCCCTCTCTCTCAGTGCAGTGTTAATGTACTGGAGTGTCCAGTCAGTCAGTGTGTCTGTATTAACCCCTCTCTCTCTCTCAGTCCTACCCCTTGTGCTGTGAAGATT
Organism: Atractosteus spatula; assembly: GCF_055471065.1. Classification (NCBI taxonomy): domain Eukaryota; kingdom Metazoa; phylum Chordata; class Actinopteri; order Semionotiformes; family Lepisosteidae; genus Atractosteus; species Atractosteus spatula. The sequence goes on along the minus strand of NC_142710.1, from coordinate 11,979,729 downwards.
GCTGATAAGATTGCGGAACAGTGTAGCAGTGCTGTCCTTGTGATGGTGAGAGACTCTTGTATACCTTCACTGTGTCCAGTGTTGCAATTCACTGCCCAGAACCACTGTGTACAGACTGGAGTCCTGTGTCTGTGGTTAATACGTACAGTCAAAGGAAACCAAGTATCACCCCAATATCAAGTACTGGCTCTCTGTAGGTATTTGCCGTTGTTTTTAGTAAATTCCTCAGAGTTTACTGAGGTCATTGACTATAGTAAGAAGAAGAGAAGGTTTTCTGAGCCAGACTTTCCAGAGCCAGTTTCATTGTGTATCTGAGACTCTGTGGGCTCCTCTGAGACGGAGAGCTAGCCTGTCCTGTCTTACTCGGCCTTTGTTGTGTGATTTGCTCTTATGATCTCTTTGGTAGATTGTAGCCAATTGATCTGAGTGTCTCGGAGAGAAACCGGAGTATCGGCTTCAGTAGCATGGCCGAGAAGCTTATTAAACACTCTTATCACCCTTTGTGTAAAGTAGCATCTCCTGTTGTTGGTTTTAAATAACAATAATAAACTGTATTTTATGTAGCGCCTTTAAAGGTGGCTTCTCAAAGTGCTTTACAGGATGACAACAACAATAAATAAGGAGAATACACAAGATAAGACACAATGACAACACACAGAGGAGACCGTGGGTGGTGGTACTAAGAAGAGCAGAGGGGTGAAGAATGGAACCAGTTCAGTAAAGGCTCTTCTGAAGAAGAGGGTTTTGAGTCTGGATTTGAAGGAGTTTAGCGAAGGTGAAATGAACATACACACAGACAGGGCCAGCTGTAACACCCTGTAGCTCACAGCTGGCAGCCCACTGGAGCTCAGCAGGTGTGAGCCTGGCCAGTACCTGGATGGGAGACCTCCCGGGAAAAACCAAGGCTGCTGCTGGAAGAGGTGTGAGTGGGGCCAGCAGGGGGCGCTCACCCTGCGGTCTGTGTGGGTCCTAATGCCTCAGTATAGTGACACTATACTGTCAAAAGGCACTGTCCTTCAAATCGGCCGTAAAACCAAGGACCAAGGTCAACCAAATTTCCCCCTGGCCTTTACCAGTCATGGCCTCCTGATCACCCCCCTCTCTGAACTGGCCTCATCACTCTGCTCTCCTCCCCACTGAGAGCTGGTGTGTGTGAGCAGACTGGAGCATCATCCAGGTGGGGCTGCACACTGGTGCTGGTGGTGGAGGGGATCCCCATCACCTGTAAAGAGCTTTGAGTCGAGTGTCCAGAAAAGCGCTATAGAAGAGCAGGGTATTAGGAGAGTAGGGGTGTTACCCCAGCATGCTGCCCAAAGTTCCTCCTGGCCTTAACCAGTCATGGCTTCCTGATCACCCCCCTCTCTGAACTGGCCTCATCACTCTGCTCTCCTCCCCACTGAGAGCTGGTGTGTGTGAGCAGACTGGAGCATCATCCAGGTGGGGCTGCACACTGGTGCTGGTGGTGGAGGGGATCCCCATCACCTGTAAAGAGCTTTTGAGGGGAGTGTCCAGAAAGTGCTATAGAAGAGTGGGGAATAACACCAATCTTATTGTGCAGCCGGGGACACTTCCCAGGGGAGGGGGTGGGGTGCGCGGCTCGCTCACGGGCTGTGGCGGTGTGTGCTCGGCAGGTGGAGAACTCGAAGGTGTCGGCGGAGTACGGCGCGCCCCCCATCGTGGTCTACGAGAAGAGAGACGCGCGCTGGACGCTGAAGGACAAGCACCAGTGAGTGAGCTCTCTCCGCCCCCACTGATGATGGGCTGGAGTGTGTGCCGCAATCGTCCGTGAGGGAGCGCCCTCTGGTGGTCGCGGGTGTGTGCAAAGGGCTGTGGGATCTGTCCGGATGAACAGTGCTGCGGTTTAATCAGTGAATCGGTGTTTCCTGTCAAGACCGTTAAGAGAGGCTGTTCGTTACCGGTTCGGTGGCTGAGGCTCGTTAAAAATCTGAGCTGGAAGTGGAAGGAGGAAACGCTGGGGCCCTGGGATTCTCTCCTCCAGCTGTCGGGCCAGTCCCTGAATCCGGTGTGTGTGTGTGTGTCCCAGGATCATGCTGCGGCAGTGGGAGCAGACGCGCGCCGTCGCCGAGGAGCTGCGGGCGGACAGGGCCCAGGCGCTGCTGGTGGACTTCGACAGCCACCTGGACGACCTGCGCCGCGACTGGACCAACCCGGAGCTCAACGCCAGGATCGCCGAGCTCCGCGCGCCGGCCGGCGCCGGCCTCTGAGCAGGGCGGGAGTCTGGGGGCGATGAAGCGCCCTGCTGGGGCGCAGAAGCAGCGGGTTCCCTCCTCCTCCGCTCCCCCCCCCAAGAGAGGCCAGCGGGTTCTCTTGGCAGGGCGGGGTCAGGGGTCAGAGTTCACAGCCCGAGTTCTGCGCTCTGCACGCCCCTCGCGAGCTGGGCTTTTCCCACGGTGGCGGGGGGGGGGGGGGGCTACAGCCTGCTGTTCGGCCTCCTCCGCCAATTAACGCCCCCAAACAGAGAGAGACGGGGTGGGAGGGCGAGCAGGTGGAGAATCTGTGTCTGGGGGTGGGGCAGAGTTCTCTTGTGCCAGGAGGGAGGAGGTCAGGGCACAGTGGGGGAGGTGTTGGGAATGTGGGAAATTGGGGGTGTGGGCTGTAGAGATGCTTTGTGAATGTCCTGTTTCAAGACGATAATAAAGCAAAGCGATTCAACACCTGGTGTGAGCTGCTGGAAGGCCGGCGGAGTGTGGAGGATATGATTAATCTGACCGGCCCGCGTCACGTCATCCGGTTCTCCGAGTCTTACAGTCGCTTCCCACGGTGACAGAAGAGGGGGTTTAAATCCTGTTCCTGTCTCCCTGAGCACGTGCGCTGCCCCAGACACCCCCCTGCAGGCTGGGGGGCGAGGGTGCAGGGAGCTCACCTCTGTCCCAGGCCACCAGCGGTCAGTGCGCCAGCCCCAGAGAGAGAGAGGGGAAAGCCAGCGGGCTCCTGCGGAGGGTGAGGCCAGGGGCCGTCCAGTCCCGCTCCTGGAGGGGGTTTTCTCTCTAAAGCAAAGGAGTTGTGTCCCTTGTCCAGTTACTCCAGTAAGGAGCTGATTCAGGGTGCTGGGACTAGATACAAAGGGACGAGGGACACCTGCACCAGACACTGTGACCCCCCACCTCCAGGAACAGGGTTGGACAGTCCCAATACAGACACACTCCAGGAGCAGATGATGACAACCTTGCTGTGGACAGGCTGACCCCTCCAAGACCAGGACTGGACAGCCCTACTGCAGACACACTGACTGACCCCTCCAGGACCAGGACTGGACAGCCCCGCTGCAGACACACTGACTGACCCCTCCATGACCAGGACTGGACAGCCCTGCTGCAGACACACTGACCTCTCCAGGACCAGGACTGGACACCCCTACAGACACACTGACCTCTCCAGGACCAGGACTGGACAGCCCCGCTGCAGACACACTGACCTCTCCAGGACCAGGACTGGACAGCCCAGCTGCAGACACACTGACTGACCCCTCCAGGACCAGGACTGGACAGCCCTGCTGCAGACACACTGACCTCTCCAGGACCAGGACTGGACACCCCTACAGACACACTGACGTCTCCAGGACCAGGACTGGACAGCCCCGCTGCAGACACACTGACCTCTCCAGGACCAGGACTGGACAGCCCCGCTGCAGACACACTGACTGACCCCTCCAGGACCAGGACTGGACAGCCCCGCTGCAGACACACTGACTGACCCCTCCAGGACCAGGACTGGACAGCCCCGCTGCAGACACACTGACTGACCCCTCCAGGACCAGCACTGGACAGCCCTGCTGCAGACACAGTGACTGACCTCTCCAGGACCAGAACTGGAGAGCCCTGCTGCAGCCACACTGACTGACCCCTCCATGACCAGGACTGGACAGTCCTCCAGGGTTCAGTACACTGTATATCCAGGACTAATGACAGAGTCACTCCTGTGCACAGGCTAATCGGACGTCTTGCTAACTGATACAGTGCAGGGCAAGACGGTGCTGCTCTTCTGTGGTTCATAGCCACGCCCGCAGGAACACAGTTTCATTTTGAAAAAAAGAGACCACAGACATCTCCAAAACAAGAGCTGCTCTTCAAAGACATGACAATCATTTACCTTCTCTGAAAAAATATCAAGGGCTCAACATTTATACCATTTAATAATGGTCTTTACTTTGTGTACATAAAGTGTTTTAGAGATGCATACAAAAATGTTTTAGAGAAGAATACAAATCGCTCAGATTGATTAGACCCTGACAATTGGGGGAGGTAAGGACGTTTGGACACAATATCACTGTCTTCTCTCCTCCTCCTCTTCTCTCTCACACTCCCTCCAGAATATCACTGAACATCTTCCTCTTCTTCGACTGGGCACCCTGGAGCTCCTCCCACTGGCTCCGCCTCTTCAGGAAGTGAGGCAGAGCAAAGTTTCGACAGACATGACGCCCAAACTGATCAGCTCGGAGCACTGCCTCACTGGGAACTGATAGAGAGAGGGGTAAATATAGACACACGGACTGACTGGACACTCCAGTACATTAACACTGCACTGAGAGAGAGGGGTTAATACAGACACACTGACTGACTGGACACTCCAGTACATTAACACTGCACTGAGAGAGAGGGGTTCATACAGACACACTGACTGGACACTCCAGTACATTAACACTGCACTGAGAGAGAGGGGTTAATACAGACACACTGACTGACTGGACACTCCAGTACATTAACACTGCACTGAGAGAGAGGGGTTAATACGGGTTAATACAGACACACTGACTGGACACTCCAGTACATTAACACTGCACTGAGAGAGAGGGGTTAATACAGACACACTGACTGACTGGACACTCCAGTACATTAACACTGCACTGAGAGAGAGGGGTTAATACGGGTTAATACAGACACACTGACTGGACACTCCAGTACATTAACACTGCACTGAGAGACTCACCCAGCTCCTGTGCAATCTCCCTCTTGTGTTTGAGCTGGCTGTTATTCCACACACTCTCCAGAAAACGGCTGCCATGCTTTGAACACGCAATCTTGACCAAGTGACCCTGTGACAGGAACACAGAGGGTATGACACAGACTGTGGACAGAGGGAGACAGATCCGGCACTAGCCCACTGGGGCTGAGTGGAAGAACTGGTCAGGTGCTCCAGGGATTCTGTGGGTTTGAAAACCTTCCTTGGCTTTTTGTTCTACAGTACAGCTGCCCTGTATCTGCCCAGGGCAGCAGGAATCCTGTACTGCTACCAGTGAGAGACACCCTGCTCCTCCAATCAGGGCTCACTCTGTCAGTGAGAGACACCCTGCTCCTCCAATCAGGGTTCACTCTGTCAGTGAGAGACACACTGCTCCTCCAATCAGGGCTCACTCTGTCAGTGAGACACACTGCTCCTCCAATCAGGGCTCACTCTGTCAGTGAGACACACTGCTCCTCCAATCAGGGCTCACTCTGTCAGTGAGACACACTGCTCCTCCAATCAGGGCTCACTCTCTCAGTGAGACACACTGCTCCTCCAATCAGGGCTCACTCTGTCAGTGAGACACACTGCTCCTCCAATCAGGGCTCACTCTGGCAGTGACAGACACCCTGCTCCTCCAATCAGGGCTCACTCTGGCAGTGAGAGACACCCTGCTCCTCCAATCAGGGCTCACTCTTGTCAGTGAGAGACACAGTGCTCCTCCAATCAGGGCTCACTCTGTCAGTGAGACACACTGCTCCTCCAATCAGGGCTCACTCTGTCAGTGAGACACCCTGCTCCTCCAATCAGGGCTCACTCTGTCAGTGAGACACACTGCTCCTCCAATCAGGGCTCACTCTGTCAATGAGACACACTGCTCCTCCAATCAGGGCTCACTCTGTCAGTGAGAGACACACTGCTCCTCCAATCAGGGCTCACTCTGGCAGTGAGAGACACCCTGCTCCTCCAATCAGGGCTCACTCTGTCAGTGAGAGACACCCTGCTCCTCCAATCAGGGCTCACTCTGGCAGTGAGATACACTGCTGCTCCAATCAGGGCTCACTCTGGCAGTGAGACACACTGCTCCTCCAATCAGGGCTCACTCTGTCAGTGAGAGACACACTGCTCCTCCAATCAGGGCTCACTCTGGCAGTGAGAGACACCCTGCTCCTCCAATCAGGGCTCACTCTGTCAGTGACAGACACCCTGCTCCTCCAATCAGGGCTCACTCTGTCAGTGAGACACACTGCTCCTCCAATCAGGGCTCACTCTGGCAGTGAGAGACACACTGCTCCTCCAATCAGGGCTCACTCTGGCAGTGAGAGACACCCTGCTCCTCCAATCAGGGCTCACTCTGTCAGTGAGACACACTGCTCCTCCAATCAGGGCTCACTCTGTCAGTGAGAGACACACTGCTCCTCCAATCAGGGCTCACTCTGGCAGTGAGAGACACCCTGCTCCTCCAATCAGGGCTCACTCTGTCAGTGAGAGACACCCTGCTCCTCCAATCAGGGCTCACTCTGGCAGTGAGATACACTGCTGCTCCAATCAGGGCTCACTCTGGCAGTGAGACACACTGCTCCTCCAATCAGGGCTCACTCTGTCAGTGAGAGACACACTGCTCCTCCAATCAGGGCTCACTCTGGCAGTGAGAGACACCCTGCTCCTCCAATCAGGGCTCACTCTGTCAGTGACAGACACCCTGCTCCTCCAATCAGGGCTCACTCTGTCAGTGAGACACACTGCTCCTCCAATCAGGGCTCACTCTGGCAGTGAGAGACACACTGCTCCTCCAATCAGGGCTCACTCTGGCAGTGAGAGACACCCTGCTCCTCCAATCAGGGCTCACTCTGTCAGTGAGACACACTGCTCCTCCAATCAGGGCTCACTCTGTCAGTGAGAGACACACTGCTCCTCCAATCAGGGCTCACTCTGGCAGTGAGAGACACCCTGCTCCTCCAATCAGGGCTCACTCTGTCAGTGAGAGACACCCTGCTCCTCCAATCAGGGCTCACTCTGGCAGTGAGATACACTGCTGCTCCAATCAGGGCTCACTCTGTCAGTGAGAGACACCCTGCTTCTCCAATCAGGACAAGCAGATCTTGCAGGAGGGTGTGTGAGGGACCAGAGTGCGCAGCTCAACACTCTCTCCCCTCTGGCACTGGGGGCTATAGCACAGAGCAAACCTAACTAACAGCTGGCAGTTTCAAACAGGGAGGGACCGATTCTCCAAACAAACAAATAAGAAAAGTCATTTCTTTAGAAACATTCACCACACAGGTGTGTCATGTCTGAGAATGACCAGACTGAACACTAAATCCCTACTCTTATGAGACATTTAATCCTCACTCTTGACCAGGACCCCAGATTAATACCCCCTGCAGCACAGCGCCCCCTGTGTTCACTCTGAGGTACCGCACCGCAAGTTCAGAGACGGGGGGAGGAGCGCCACCTGCTGGACCAGCAGCAGCCTGCCTCTCCGTCCGAACACGACCTGCCACTGACCTGCAGCTTCTTCAGGAATTTGTTCTTCCCCTTGTTCAGGGACCTGAGGTGGGCCTCCAGCACGTGGCTCCCCGAGGGGTCAGTGGCCAGGGTCAGGAGGTCACTCGCGGGGAGGGAATTCAGACTGGTCTTGACAACGGAGCAATCGGAGAACCTGAGCAGCGACTGTACGAGGAGAGAGCCGTGATAGCAGATCTCAGACAGGGGGCGCTGTGGAGAGAGAGAGGGAAATGGAGAAGGGTTAATACAGACACACTGACTGACTGGACACTCCAGTACATTAACACTGCACTGAGAGAGAGGGGTTCATACAGACACACTGACTGACTGGACACTCCAGTACATTAACACTGCACTGAGAGAGAGGGGTTCATACAGACACACTGACTGACTGGACACTCCAGTACATTAACACTGCACTGAGAGAGAGAGAGAGAGAGAGAGAGACACACACTGACTCAACAGATAGTGAGAGAAATTGTACCTGGGATGTCTCAGTGTCGCCCCCTGGGCTGTCAGTGTGGTAGTACACTTCATAAGCCAGCAGGGAGAGAAGGAGGGGTGCACAGGAAGTTCGTCTCGAGGGGGGGTCCCAGCAGTGAAATGCCTGGGGTGGGGGGGGGAGACGACAGTGTAACCGCAGTCAGTCAGGAGCTGCACCCCTGTCTGTCTGCGTGCTGCAGGGCTTGACCAACAGCGCAGATTCCAGCCCGTTGCAGTGCAGGTCTTTGATGCAAGCGGCCGCTTCATTAGAGAAGAAAGAGTTCAGTCTGGAGGTGCTCTCCACCCGGTGACCCCAGTATCCGCTGGGGTTCAGTCTGGAGGGGCTCTCCACCCGGTGACCCCAGTATCCGCTGGAGTTCAGTCTGGAGGGGCTCTCCACCCGGTGACCCCAGTATCCGCTGGGGTTCAGTCTGGAGGGGCTCTCCACCCGGTGACCCCAGTATCCGCTGGGGTTCAGTCTGGAGGGGCTCTCCACCCGGTGACCCCAGTATCCGCTGGGGTTCAGCCCAGCGGGGCTCTCCACCCGGTGACCCCAGTATCCGCTGGGGTTCAGTCTGGAGGGGCTCTCCACCCGGTGACCCCAGTATCTGCTGGGGTTCACTCTGGAGGGGCTCTCCACCCGGTGACCCCAGTATCCGCTGGGGTTCAGTCTGGAGGGGCTCTCCACCCGGTGACCCCAGTATCCGCTGGGGTTCAGCCCGGCAGGGCTCTCCGGTGCTCAATTGAACTCTCAATTTAAACAACTCCATGAATTAGCCTTTTCAAACTGTTTCCCTGGAGACCGGAAAGGCTGTTCTCTTCTAAACAGAACAGTTTGACAGTAATACCACAGTCAAACCCTCACAGAGGTGTCTGGTAGAAAGTCACTCATTAAAGGCGGGGCTGAGATCCGTGGTCAAGAGGGCTGCTCCCGGCAGACACTGGGGTGGCGTGGCGCAGGATGCCCTGGAGTAAGAGTCCGTTTAAAGAGCCGGGCTGCACACAAATCCCGGAGCGGGAGGCCGGGATAACGGACTACCCAGAGTGCATTGTTTCGATTTCACGTCCAGACATAGCAGCGCGTCACCCTTGGTGATCGTTCTGCGTCACAGGTGTAAAGAAAGTGGGTTTATCTGGCCAGGGTTGGGCTAAATCAGTGCGGCCCCTCAGAGCCACAGACGAGCCCACCCGCCGTAGCCCCTCCCACTGGTGACCCAATGAAGAGGTCAGAGGTCAAAGTCTACACGAGTGACCGCTCTAGTTCCAGTCCCTGTCACGGATGAGCGGCCTGTTAGTGCCACTGGAGAAGAGATGCTTCTCCCAACGACATGACCACAACCTCGTGTCTCCCGATGACATCACCACAACCCTGCGTCTCCCGATGACATCACCGCTCTAGTGCCGCTGGAGAAGAGACGCTTCTCGTGATGACATCACCACAACCCCTCAAGCTAGTGAACCACAGCCCAGTCCCAACAGCGCTCATCTGATCGTGTGCTGCCCCAGGGCACTGCTCAGTGCCGTCGGCTCACGGCCTGACTTGGGTTCGAACCTCTGGCTTTGGGACCCTGGGGCTCGAGCTGTTCAAAGCCCAAAATCTGATCATGACTTTTCAGATTTACTATCAATTCAGAGTTTACTTGACTGTCCCATCCACATTGTAATGGAAAGCGTGACTACTGAAGATAAATTATACTACATCTCGCTGTCTGGTCGGGGTCTGACCTACCTCCAGGAGTGCCTGAGTACACTGAGCTTGTCTCTCCTCCTGCTGAGAGCAGCTCTCTGCTAACTGGACAATCACACCCATGTGACCGGTCGCCAGGATAGCTTCTAGACCCTCAGAGAGCTCATCAAAGATCTTCAGGAACTGAGAGAGAGAAAGAGAGGGGTTAATACAGACACACTGACTGGACACTCCAGTACATTAACACTGCACTGAGAGAGAGGGGTTCATACAGACACACTGACTGACTGGACACTCCAGTACATTGACACTGCACTGAGAGAGAGGGGTTAATACAGACACACTGACTGACTGGACACTCCAGTACATTAACACTGCACTGAGAGAGAGGGGTTCATACAGACACACTGACTGGACACTCCAGTACATTAACACTGCACTGAGAGAGAGGGGTTCATACAGACACACTGACTGGACACTCCAGTACATTAACACTGCACTGAGAGAGAGGGGTTAATACAGACACACTGACTGGACACTCCAGTACATTAACACTGCACTGAGAGAGAGGGGTTAATACAGACACACTGACTGGACACTCCAGTACATTAACACTGCACTGAGAGAGAGGGGTTCATACAGACACACTGACTGACAAAACTGTTATACCAGCTTGTGTTTGGCGGCAGCAGCTGTCAGTCTCTGCACAGGGAAGTTGGCGATTGGGTGAAGTGCCAGGGAGACCAAATGACCCCGGAAGTGGTTTCTGTAGAGGTCGCGGAGCAAGGGCTTGCCACATGCGGCTATGAGCATTTCGAGGAGGCGACTGGAGGTCTGGTCCTTCAGGAAGACCAGGAGGGGGCTGGGAAAGAGTCAATCAGACAATTATCAGCGCATGAGCGTTGACTGAAGTCATCACAGATCTCATGAACAATTCAGCTGCTACATCACAAACCAGTGTGACGATGCACAGCTTTCTATATCGTGACGTTAACTCATCTGGATATATTGATCTATATATATATATAGCTATATGTAATGCATGAACAAAAAGAAACACAGCTGCTGTAACGTACTGCTCTGAGCTGCCAGCTGTATCAACCAGCAGGGGGCGCTGTGCCGTCTCTCACCAGCGGTGCCACAGCCTGCCCCTTGTTCTGCGTCAGTAAGCACTCTGTTACGTTCTCACTATGTCCACACAGTCCTGGGTTTAATCAGGACCTCACGGTTTCTCCCAGTATTCCTGACAAAGACTGGCCTTCCATTTTTGTGCTCAAACAAGTGCATAATGAAGAACATCACTCAATCCAACATCCAGATGTTCTTCCTGGTGTTGACCCGGACACATCTGTATCTGGGCACACAATCCGTCCAGTTCGACTAAGGGAGTCGGACACAATCATCCCAACTGATGCGGTTCCGGAGGAGAGGGATGGAGCACCCACCTCGTCCCAGGGGCAGCGCTGAGAGACGCCAAGTATCCCATGATGCCCTCTGTGAGGCGCTGGCAGAGCTCTGGCCTCTTCTTCTGAGAGACAGTGAGAACTGTCTGGAGCACCGGACAGGCCAGAGAGTGAGTGACAAACACTACAAGACAAAGAGAGGGGTTAATACATATACACTGACTGACTGGACACTCCAGTACATTAAAACTGCACTGAGAGAGAGGGGTTAATACAGACACACTGACTGACTGGACACTCTAGTACATTAAAACTGCACTGAGAGAGAGGGGTTAATACAGACACACTGACTGGACACTCCAGTACATTAACACTGCACTGAGAGAGAGTGTGGTCAGCCTCACCATTGATATTGTCCAGCAGGCAGTCTGACAACCTGTCAAGAGCCTCTTCAAATGATGGTGGGACTTGGAAGTCGATGACCTGGGTGCTGAAATCTCTAGGTTTCCGACCTGCAGGTTTCCAGAGAACACCATCAGAGACCCGACCGACTGTCGTCCTGAGAGCAGCGTCCTCAGGCTCCAAGAGTTTAGCTAAAGACCACCATTTATTTAATGCAGGCGGTACATTTGACATGCGTGACTGTGCTAATACCCAAAGGAAAGAAATGCTTCAACTGCAGCAGACAAGCTCTATGTATATTTGATCAGTGTCAAAGCGTCATGCACAAACAGCAGAACTGGCTCTGCTCACAGTGTGACCTCTGACCCCTCACCTGTCTGTCGGTCCGGTCGGCCCTGCGTCAGCCTGCCCCCCAGCGTCTCGGCCAGCCTCCGAACAACGAAGGTGCCGTGTGCGTCCTGGGCGAACTCCATTACGTTGTCCACCACTGCGCGACTCAGTGCCAGCACTTGCTTCTCCAGCATCCCATGATCCTCCTCGCCGTCTGCCTGCCCGTCTGCCTCACTCCTGTTCTCTGTGGTAGCTTCTGGATCCTCCACTGTCCATGGAGAAACCACAGGTCAGCAGAAACATACAACCATTTTTAGCGTTATGTATTAATTGTGTGCTTCATGTGGCGCTAACCTGTCACTCTGTCCACGAGCAGACCTATGAATACTCATTGTGATTCTCGTGTCTGTGCGACTCTCAGTCTGTCTGTTTCTGTCAGTACTGAACTGTATGGTTATCTGTCTCTGTCTCTCCCAGCGTCCAACCTCTCACCTCGCAGTCTGTGTGTCTGCCGCAGAGCGGTCTCTACGATATGTGCGCCACAGCGGTCACATGACACAGCCTGGAACTGTGCCCCCGAGTCTCCGCCCAGCTCAGTGAGGACGCCGCCCACCTGGGCGGGGCTAGCCAGGGGGAGGAGCTTCTGGAGAGCCACGCTGCCGGTGATATCAGTGGCCACAGAGACAGCCTGTCCTCTGACCTCTGACAGGACATTCTCCACAAACATGTCTGGAGAAGGAAGAGAGAACAAGAGCGAGAGGGATGGGTCAGAGAAATATGAGGACAAGACAGTTAGAGAGAGCTTTGTAACAAACAATAACATTTCTCAGTGCAGTGTTAATGTACTGGAGTGTCCAGTCAGTCAGTGTGTCTGTATGAACCCCTCTCTCTCAGTGCAGTGTTAATGTACTGGAGTGTCCAGTCAGTGTGTCTGTATGAACCCCTCTCTCTCAGTGCAGTGTTAATGTACTGGAGTGTCCAGTCAGTGTGTCTGTATTAACCCCTCTCTGTCAGTGCAGTGTTAATGTACTGGAGTGTCCAGTCAGTGTGTCTGTATGAACCCCTCTCTCTCAGTGCAGTGTTAATGTACTGGAGTGTCCAGTCAGTGTGTCTGTATTAACCCCTCTCTGTCAGTGCAGTGTTAATGTACTGGAGTGTCCAGTCAGTGTGTCTGTATGAACCCCTCTCTCTCAGTGCAGTGTTAATGTACTGGAGTGTCCAGTCAGTGTGTCTGTATGAACCCCTCTCTCTCAGTGCAGTGTTAATGTACTGGAGTGTCCAGTCAGTGTGTCTGTATGAACCCCTCTCTCTCAGTGCAGTGTTCATGTACTGGAGTGTCCAGTCAGTGTTAATGTACTGACCTCTCTCCTCCTCAGTGCTGAACTCCTCCTCCAGTCTGGCGCTCACTCTGCGGAAATACCCCACACTCATGGCGTCCAGTCGTTTCCATCTTCGCTCCGGCTTCCCTCCGTCTCCCCCTCTGCCCTCCGGCCTCATCTTCCCCTTCCCTCCTTTCCCGTCCTTCCTTCTCCGGCTCTGTCCCTCGTTCTGCGCCGCTGTGCCCCTCGCCGGCTCCATGTCTCTCCACGCCTGATCAATCGCCTGATCAATCACCTGATCAATCCCGCCGGACTGGCCCCCAGCCCTTCCTGCCTCCGAGTCTTCAGGACCTCTTCCTGCTGGAGAACCACCAAGAGGAACTGGTCACCCACTGGGCTGGGTTTCTGAGCTGGTATGGAGTCTGCGAGTTCCCCTGCGGTCATTACTGTGTTATAATCCCCTGTCTGCTGGTCAGCGTTCACCCTCTCTTTAAACATCACAGTCTGCCCTACAGACCCTGTCACTCCAACCGTTAGAGACCACAGCAGCTTGCCTCTTTATTATTATAATAATCACTTCTTACTCTTCTATAGCTCTTTTCTGGACACTCTACTCAAAGCTCTTGACAGGTATTGGGGATCCCCTCCACCAGCACCAGTGTGCAGCCCCACCTGGTTGATGCTCCAGTCCGCTCACACACACCAGCTCTCAGTGGGGAGGAGAGCAGAGTAATGTAGCCAATTCATAGAGGGGGATTATTAGGAGGCCATGACTGGTAAGGGCCAATCGGAAATTTGGCCAGGACACTGGGGTTACACCCCTACTCTTTTCGAGAAACACCCTAGGATTTTTAATGACCATAGAGAGTCAGGACCTCGGTTTTACGTCTCATCTGAAGGACGGCGCTTATTTACAGCATAGTGTCCCCATCACTATACTGGGGCATTAGGACCCACATGGACCGCAGGGTGAGCGCCCCCTGCTGGCCCCACTAACACCACTCCCAGCAGCAGCCTTAGTTTTTCCCAGGAGGTCTCCCTCTCAGGTACTGGCCAGGCTCACACCTGCTGAGCTCCAGTGGGCTGCCGGGTGTGAGCTGCAGGGTGATATAGTTACTGGCGACAAATATACATGTGAGTACACCTCTCATATATACTACTGATTATATCTGGATGAACTCTTTTTAGTTTTTTTTCCTGCATTTCCACCTACAGTAGTGTACAAGTTCATAAAGATGATCAATCATCATACTTCGGTTATTCTTGAGTTCCGATGTGCAGTTTTACTTCACGACTGATCTCCGATTACATGTTTTCACACGACACATTACGACCAAGGCAAGAGTGGGTCTCGCTGTGTTTTTCACTTGACAAGATACTTGTTACGGGTGAGGAGGTTTGATTAAGTAGCAAACATCAACATTTTATCCTGATTTGCTAACGGGAAACGGTGGGAAAAACTCTTTGGGCGAGACAGTGTTGGTCATGTTTGTATCGCACAAATGGACCTCTTCTAGATGAACGACACGAGATGCGTTAAACCCATGTGTGTTTTGAAAACTCATTCAGGTTTGAACTACTGAAAAACTGAAATAAACTATTCACAAAGCTGAATGATGTCCTGGATTTTCATTTTTAACGTAGCGTAGAAGCGTAGTGAAGTAATACTACAGTAGGGGGGCACATATAAACAGGAGGAGCCGCTGTGTTAAAAGCACACGATGCAGAAAGGAGTCGGAATCAGAAAGTTCACTAAAATGAACTTTCATGTTAGTTCTTCAACTTCACGTTTTTCTCACCAGTTCAACCGACGTTTTACGGAGCGGACACCGAAATGTTGGTGCTAGTTTATACTCTACATACCTCACTACGGCACACATAAATCTCCAAATCCTGAGCCCGATGAAAACCACAAAATCACATTCCCAACTCACATGGACAGCAGCGGAGTCGGCTCGCTGCGATGACGTTGTTATACGGAACGGAACTCGTCCCCTTTTGCCCTCGGGGCGAGACCGACGCCGGTTGATGACGACTTCCGTGCGGAAAGAAGGAGGGCGCTGTTCTGTCTTTTTTTAGAACTGTTTTATTAAACGTGTCAAGAATTTATAAATACTTACACATACAAATACAAACAGGGGCTCAGAAACAGGTACAAGAGAAAAAACACAAACAGAAAAAAATAATTAACCGCCAGAGGTAATGAAATAAATTATGTGATCAAATTGTATTTTTTAAAAAATAAAATCAAATGTTATCCTCACTTTACCATTTTTCATTTAAAAAAAATAGTTTCAACTCCACCCTAAAAAGTACTAAAAAGGGGGTATTATTAGGCCATTTTGATTTATGAATGTGAAATTTACCCAGAATGACTTGTACATTTACTATAAATCAATGCCCCTTTTCCAAATTTTCTATCAAACGGTACAATAAAATATCAAAATCCTTAAATCTAAAAAGCACCTTAAACTGCCTACAAACAAAACTCTGAAAGTCCGTCCAAAACACCTTCACAGACATGCACCTAACACATAAATGCGCCGAAGATTCCCTTTCAGCCCGACAAAAAGACACACAGATCATCCTACTCCTGCTCACACCCAGAGAGCGCCGCATGCGCTTTTCTGTCCCGCCGAGCGGGCGCTCCGACTTAACGGGGTCAAGGTGGGCTTTCGCCCAGGGGCGTTTCCTGACGGCGCAAACGCGGGGAGGGGGACCCCAGCACCTGCACCTGGGTGCTGGAGCTCGGTTTCACAGGAGCTGTCCCACAGAAACGGGGTGCTCAAAGCACGGACCGTATTGTGGGAGACGACCAGTCCAAACTGGCCACGTCCAGACAGGGGGAGCCGGAGGAGGCCGTGGAGACAAGTCTGAAACTACCCCTCCCGTCGCCGGCATGTCGGTCCTCTCTTCCCTGAGTTCCCTGACACCTTTCCCCAGTAAACGTGTTTGTCTTCCTGTGTTTGCAAGCCCTTATTTAATGAGCGTGTCTTGTAACCGGGTGGATACAAATGGTCATTTCCAAAAATCTATCGTCAGATAACAGAAACAAGTCCTTTTCTCTCGGCTCTGTTCATTTGTCCTTCCCACTACGTACAGTGCTCAGTTACTTTGTAGCTCCCTCCGCCTCCAATAAGACCTCTTTACACTTTGTGACGGTAAATGATTTTCTGCGTCATTCTAACAAAAGTTGTAATATCTTGCAAACAGAGCGGTGACATTTTTTTCCCGTTGTATTTGTGTGTGTGTGATAAATACTGTTTGTATAAAAATGGGGGAAGAGGAGCGCTGTTCAACTGTTACGCGGGATTAGACTTCCGAGGCGGCGCTGTTTCTCGCGGGCTGAGGTCTGTGTTTCTCACCTGGGATTTCAGTGGAGGATTTCTAGCTCCTCTTTCAGTCACACAATAAAATGCAGCAACCCCTTCAACGCAGACATAAAAAAAGCGGACGTATTTGGTCAGTTCTTCTCAAGGGTGGATAGAGTGTCGCAAAAGTTAAAAACTGGACAAGTTTTTCCCAGTGGATTTGACAGAACCACAGGTGCTGTTAAGGTAGCTCGCCTATGGAAATGCCATGTACTTGCACAGTTTTTGACAGTTTTGCACTGGCACCCTACTGTTGTTTACACTTATAGTTATTGTATTTCTGTCTATTGTCTTGTCTGCTGTTCGATACAGAATATTGTAACGCCCACGGCATACGGCCACCAGTGAATAGCAGGGTCCCTAGCCGCTGGGCTGAGGGGAGATCTCCCTTTAGCTCAGCTGGCTGGTTCCCTGTTGAGTGACGGCCGAGGCCTGGGTTCGAGTCCCCAGCGGTGGGGGGGCCGACCTGAGGCGGCAGCGGCAAGGGCGCATACCCACGTGAACCCGAGAGCGCTACATGTCGATACTCGTCGAGCTCTGTCTAATCAAGCCCCCCGGACGATCTGCTCCCTCGTCGATTATCCTGCAGAGGAGAGGAGCACCCCGATGTCGTTCCGCAGCTCCAGCAGAGGCGGCCCCTCTGTCCTTTCCTTCGTGCGGGGTCTGCGGGAGTATCGGGGTCGGAGTCAGTAGAGTAGGTTCCGGGCCGCTGCTCCGGCTACGGGTCGCTTGATATCGGTGGCTGTCTGACGCGGGGGACGCCCTGGCTCTGCGGCTCGGACCCGTTGCAGAGTGCTCCTGCCCTCCTGACGGCCGCTGTACCGGATGTATGTTGTATCTTCTCCTTTCGCTTGATTTGCACCAGGGCTTTCACCGGCGGGGGTCTCCATCCTGAAGCAGGAAGAATTAATCCAAGGTTAATTCAGGACATGTCATCTCAGCAAGTTATCCAAGTTAAGACGTATAATGTTGGGAAATAAAGTAAAACACTCACACATCAACGAAGTTAGTATACTGTGGATAGTGTACATAGTGTACGATTCCAAACAAGAACTTCTCTCTTCACCAATATATTGGGAAGTAAGACCCCAGGATTTTCAGCAACTGCAAAAATACGTCTGACACGGCCGCCATCTTGCCGACCCCCCCAGTCCCCAGGTGCCACAATACACAGGCACAGTCCGCCATTCCTGACTGGACAGGTGAGGGTAAGAAATACTGATTCCTGACTGGACAGGTGAGAGTAAGAAATACTGATTCCAGATGGACAGGTGAGAGTAAGGAATACTGATTCCTGATTGGTCAGGTGAGAGTAAGAAATACTGATTCCTGACTGGACAGGTGAGAGTAAGAAATACTGATTCCTGATGGACAGGTGAGAGTAAGAAATACTGATTCCTGACTGGACAGATGAGAGTAAGAAATACTGATTCCTGATTGGTCAGGTGAGAGTAAGAAGTGTTTATTCCTGACTGGAAAGGTGAGAGTAAGAAATACTGATTCCTGATTGGTCATATCATATCATGATGATAATAAATGATCAATGGGGACTCTTGATTGGCCAGGAAAGAATAAATGATTACTGGCGCTCTCTAATTGGGCAGGTTTGTGGCCAACCTGCCACTAGAGGACATAATTGGCCTTTAATTGATACAGTGGCTGAATATTAGTAAGTTAATTAGTTAATAAATGAAGGTTTTAATGGGCTCTTTCCTGCATGGTTATGATCAGTTTTGTTTGTGATGTAAAGGGTCTGACACAGTTGGTACTTAGGATTGCAATGATTAATGGTGGTTTTCACCACTTAAAGAATAAAGAATAAAAACTCCTGCACTGTGCTTCTGGGTTCGTAACGTGCTCGTGCCCCTCAGCCCCCTGTCACAGAGTGGAAATACATGAGTGGACATGTACATATCTTATAGGAAGACAACAGAGTTTGGCATCAGCAAGGAACAGGATTTATTGAGAGGCAAACTACAAGGCTCCCCGCCACCCCACATGAAAAGTACAGAATCACTCCAAGGAAACAGGTACACAGCTGACAGTCACTGGTGGAAAACACAATGTATATGAAATTGTTAAACTAGAGGTCATTGGAGAAGCCATTTCTGAGAATGTCCGGCCACCATGCACACATTTGTTGATATTACGATCAGTCCAGCTGGGGTGTCGGTTCTTTTTATTTTCTGTATGAAGAATCATCTCAATTCACTGTTAGTGAGTTAATGAAGTAACCTCACGCAGACAGGAAGTGTGTTAATAAGACAGAATTGTGTTAGTGCATTAATCTCACACAAAGAGTAAATTTGACTGTAGACAGAATTGTGTTAGTGCATTAATCTCACACAGAGAGAGAGAGTGTGTTACTGTAGACAGAATTGTGTTAGTGCATTAACCTCACACAGAGAGAGAGAGTGTTACTGTAGACAGAATTGTGTCAGTGCTGTAACCTCAAACACAGAGACTGAGTGTTACTGCAGACAGAATTGTGTCAGTGCAGTAACCTCTCCCTCCATTAGAAAAGCTTGTTAACATTTTTGGTTTTTGGAATGAGGGTCATCTGTGTAACACCAGCGGTAATCATTACCATGATCGTCACAGTAGTGTGTTGGGGAGCAGCAGTATTCCCAGTTGTTCTTGTAATTAGTGTAGCACCAGTAATAGTCTTTACCATACTTGGCACACTGTTGATCGGGGCGACATGGGGTTCCCTTGACAGTAACAGTGGAGTACTGAGGGGAACAGGGGACATCTTTATAACCATTCCAGCACTGATAGTATGAGTCTTTCAGAGAGCACTCACCAACACAACAGTAATAATAACCTTGATTTGTGTTGCACCAGGAGTAACTATAGCCCTTATATCCACACTGATCAGACGCTGTGCAGAGATAACCACTGGCTGTGATAGTCTTGCTGGTGCCCTGGATGTCTCTGGTCAGAGAGCATGTTGCACCTCCTCCATCAGACTGTGCCACCTCCCTGTACACAGCACTGGGGGCAGTGAGCACACAAGCCAGTTTGTCTTCCCTGTACAGTGGGGACATAGTGTTGAACCATTCCGCCAAACTGTCAAAATGATAGTAGTATCCCTCACTAAGGAGGATAAGATTTTGTTCCTTCAAGTGCTTGCTCTGCATGAACTCTTGTGTGTCCTTGTCAAGCTTGGCCCTCTTGCTCTCTGGGACCATTTGGGAATCATCATCTGTGATCTGGGCTTTAAAAGAATCAAGCACTTTACTCCTGACTGATGCCAGTATATTTCCACTTTTTACAGAATCGCCATTGCAGTCATCAGCGAAGAGTTTGATACTTTTGGATCTTCCATACAGACCTGGGAGTCTGAGATTCAGCTCTGCCACTGACAAGGTCTCCAGCTGTGATTCCTCTTGATTTTTACCCAGAAAAGCAAACGAAAATTGTTGTTCCTGCTCTGCATGGTCACAGCACACAGCTGTCCAGACGTGACTGGGCACAGACACTCTGTCGTAGTCCCGGGTCCTGTCTCCCTCCTCGTCTTCAGCTTGATCAGGGATTTTCCTGTTCTGGCTCGGAACTGTGCCGGTGATCAGGTATGAGTCACCTCCAATATCGTTGCACTCTTTCTGCAGCTGATCCTTCAGCGCCTTCTCCAGTTTGTACCAGCGCACCCTGATGAAGCAGGGGTCCATGGGAGCAGCGTTGGTGAGGGTGAAGGTGGCCGTACGGCCCTGGTCGCACTGGAAACGAAAGGGGTTCAAGTGGCCGCGGTCGTAGGACGTGTCCTGGTAGTCTTCGTTGATGGCTTGGGTCGATTTGAGATCAGCGATGCTCAAGTCTGAATTCGCTTCGCTTGTCATCGGTGGCTCTTTGTCCAAGCTGAAAACCTGGGGGAGGAAGAGTTATGAGAAACAAAACTTATAACATAACATAACATTTGTCTTTAGTAAAGGAAACAGGGATGGGACAATCATTCAAAGCCCTGAAGGAACGAGACAAGGACAAGTTGATTTTAGGACAACAGCCGACTGAGATGGAGACTTGGGAGAGAGGGTGGACCAAATTAATCTACTGCTTCATCAGCAGTTGCATCAGGTCAGCAATATCACTTCCTGCTAAAGGACGTGACTGAGTGTGCCACAAGATCTGGTGCCTCTTCTTCACGATAAAAGAAACAAGTGGACGCTCTCTGATCTGCATCTTGTTTAGGCACCTGAGGAGAACTGTCTTGCAGCGTTAGATGTGGTATTATAAAGATTCGCTCAGTAGTGTTTTAGGAATCTGGATTTATGCGTTTTATATCTATCAGAAACAAGAGGAAAGTAAAGAGACAGTAAGTGGCTCTGTTGTACAGGTAAGGCCAGACAACTGCAGGGCTGGTTTGATCCCTTGTACGCTATCTCATCCCTTCCAGAAATCCTGCGCAACTACACTAGCTGCCCCAGGTTACCTGCGGCTCCACAAACCAGGTCTGTCTGCGGGTCGGCTGGGTGCTGCAGGACTTCGTGTTGAGTTTGTAGGCGGACCAGAGTGGAATCCTGCTCCCTGTGTCGTACTTGGTGGCGAAGTAGAAAATGTTGTAGTGCTTCTGGCAGATATCCCTGTCTGTGTCAGATGTGAACCACTCGGGAGTCGTCTTATGGTAGAAGAACTCCTTGCAGTCGCTGAAGCCTGGATCCACCGTTGACCCGGCCTGGTCCAGCCGGGCACAGAGACAGACCAGGGCTAGGAGGAGGCTGGAGGGGGACATGCTGGTGGCGGCGCCTCTGTCTCTCTGCATGAGGACCGCTGGAAGAGCAGGACACAGATCAGATCGACGGGTCGCTGTGTGTCCTGGTGATCCCTACCACTGTCACCCTTCTGAACCTGCTAAAGAGAAGACCTGCGAATCCCCTGTGAGCCAGATCATGAACCGCTAGCGAGGGGAAAGTTACTGTTCAACCTAATCCAGTGCAGTGGCTGTCCACGTTCATAGTGTGAGGAAGCAGTGGCGAGAAAGTCATCTGAGAAGCTCATCAGCTGCAGTGAGCTATGAGAAATGACTTACTGTATAACTGTTAAAATCATTACTCCCCAACCACGTATCAACTGAGCAAAACAATCCCTTACAGAAGCAACTTATTACTGTAATAGATTACCTTCATGAGTAACCGTCCCCACGGTTAGAGCACAATAAATCAGATCAGAGGATACTGATAGTGAAAACATGCAGTGATATCAGGCCTCTGTACAAGATAATAATTCACAAAGATAATTCATGTACGTCAGTATTACAGCACACTAATGCTGAGGGACTCAACATTATATCAGTATTAAAGAATATTAACTGTATTACAGTATATTAATGTGAGGTATTCATGTCAGAGTTACTATATATTAACTGTATTACAGTATATTAATGTGAGGTATTCATGTTAGTTTTACAGTACAGTAACAGTATTACAGTATATAAATGATCGGTTGATTATTGTAATGATATTGATAAAACTGTCTTACCTGTTTACTCCTGAATTCTCTTTCTTGTGGGGAATTTCTAACTATTTAATATTTTTTCTTACACTTGTTCCAAAGCTCTCTTGGAGAGAAAGTGAAGAGAGAGAGAGCAGAGCTGATTATAACTGTTCCACCCCCCCTCCCCAAATACCCAGAAAGTCCCACAGTTGATACGGCAATATTTTGACACTGATGTTTCAGAACACAATTGTTCACGTGCATTTTTGTGTTTCGACACTGGGCTGCTGCATGTGTCATTTTGCACTGGGTGTGTGTGTTTATGAGGGTGGTTGTGGTTCTTTTTGATGATCTGTCATTGTGCACTGGGTGCGTGCGTGTGCGTGTCCGAGGGTGGTGGGGGTCCATCCTGATGATCTGTCATTATGCACTGGGTGTGTGTGTGAGGGTGGTAATTCTTGCACAATATATAGTACTTAGACAAAGTTGGCTTTTTATCTGTGTCAGCAAAATGTGTAAAATGGACTCGCAGTGCACCCAGAATACCTGACACACTCCATTGTTATAACATCTGTATGTTTTCTGTCACAATCTTGGTACAGAAGGTGCCTACATACAGTTTGTTCACAGTTACTGTACCAACACCAGATTGTCCTGACAGTAAGTGTGATATTTTATCACAGGCGTGTGGGTGAATACTGAGCCCTTGTGACATTCAAGGCAGAAGAACTCAGCCGCATGAGGTGATTAAACTGGAACCAAGACTAGAAACTGTATTAGAAAGGCTTCTTCTCCAGCTCCTATTCGGAATTCCTGATGTCTGTACCGAGGCCACTGGAATAATGACGAACATGTCTGAGCTGTGCAAACATTGTCAGGGTTATTTTTTTCATGTATCCCAGCTGTGTGTTGAAAGATAAAAAAGGTTAGGGACACACAGTAATAAGCAACTTTAAGTTCACCTTCATTAATCTCTTTATCTATTCAATGTGCACTATTGTAACTCACAATTGAACTAACTCAGTCTACATTTAGATCATTAGGCATTCTTTAAACCCTGCCAATGAGTCTGTCACCCTGTTTGACAGGACACAAGCACTCAGCCAGATCACTTACAGATAATCTCATCACAGCTCTCTTCCCCTTCCTTCAGCTGCCGATACTGTAGGGATGCAAGGAGTATCACAGCACAGCCCGTTAAGGTTCGAGATTAATTAAATTGCAACGCAAAATGTCCACTTCTGCAGAACACTGAAGGAGACACACATGGGGTGTATTTCCCTCAGTGCCCTGAAGTGCGGCAGTGGTACAGGTGGTTTTACGGTCTGAGCCCAGGCTTGTTATTCCCATGAACGGGGGTTTAAGAGTCCGCATTCTCCTTTTGTTCCAGTGGCTATCGTGATGCTGCTGTCCCGCCTTTCTGCTATTTGTGTGGTGTCACGTACAACAGCAGGTGTCTCTTCACAACTCTGCGAAGACAGGTCAGGAGCTAGGGCCCCAGTCACAGTTTTGTGAACACTTTTTAAAGTTGTACAAAAGGAACACCTTAGTAATCTACATGGAGCAGTTACAGTTTTAGCCATCTTGAGAAAAAGTAATTTGGACATTTCCATCACAAATATATAATCGGTATGATCTTGGATACACACGTTGGTGCTATTGCGGATGTCAGTTGTATTGTGTGCAATTAGAAATCTCCATCATCTTGCTTTGTGCTTTGTGTATCAGTCCCACCTCCTCCACATCTGTTTTGTTCAGGTATTGTGTGAGTATGGACATACTGCACTGTCCTCAGCCTCTCTCACTCCGGCAGGCACAGTACTGTATCATGAAATGAATGTGGAGTTTCTTCATTTCTCCACAACACTATCCACACATTGTCACCTGCATCCAGAGGGTGTGGGGTTGCTGATTATAACAGAGTCCCATATATCTGGGTGTCTCTGTTCCTCATGAGACCACAGTGTGGCTGACAATCTTCCCAGTTCAGGAGGTCCTCTAACAGTGACATCATTTCCAAACATCTTGTTGCAACTACATACACCATAACGAGTTTTAATAAATAATTGTCATCCTCTAATTCACACTCTTTTGTGTTAGTAATATCTTCCGATATTGAGGGACATCCCTTCATCTTTGTGTGGAATCGTCAAAACTGATCAGTTTTGATTAGTTATATACCCTATTCTTTACATTCTTCAGAATGGCTTCAAGAGCTTTTTTAATCCCTTCCCCCATTAATTCTTAACAGTTTGGCAGTTGTCCGCTCATTGATTTTTAACCAGATGTATTGTTGATTTTCGGAACAACCTTTTCCATTCTATGAGACATAGAACATACTTTGGTTTCTTTGCACCCAAATCCGGACTTGCGATATCTGCCCGGTCATCCAATATCTGTGACGAAGCGTTTTTCAGGACCCTATGCAGAAGGCAGAATCTGGAAGGGATTGAGACAAACACGGGGGAGAGAGGACTAGGAGCTGGGCTGGTAGACGAACAGGGGGGCGTGTCGACGGTGCGCTGGTGCTCGGGGGGGCGTGGTCCAGGCGAAAGTCCAAAGGGGGTCCGTAGGGAAATCCAGAATAGAGTCGGGGGATTTAAAGGGGGGTAACGGGGCCAGGCGCTCCCAGCCCCGGACCCAGATGGTCAGGACGCCATTGTGAAGCCTGTGCCGTTGAGCCACTCCTGGACTCGCTGGTAGGCGGGCTTCCGGCCGTCCATCTTTCACATTACCTCGTCTGCTATATCAATGCACTGACTGATGAATTAAGCCCTGGTTTTAAAAATCAATACGGTCCGTGGTTGGGCATCAGAATAGTGGCAGATTTCCTGACCTTCCTCCACGGGCTCGATTGTGTGTATTCTCTGTGCATGATGTCACAATCGGTACAGACGCAGTGTGAAAATTTTAAAAGTACCTACCTTTAGTGATGAACCAAACGTGGAGGCAGCACCAGTGGTGATAATTTTATTTTACTATTTGTTATGTTATTTTCTGTGACAATGTCAAGTAAAGCACTTCTTTACCAAAGGACTGATGACAAGGCTATTCCACATAGTCAGTGCGGACACATGGGTTAACCAGGAAGAGCAATGTGTACACATCGGATTCTGATTGGCTCACCTAACTTCCATGAGCCAATCACAAAACAGTAGTGCTCAACATTTCTATCCTTAATGCATAAAAACACATTAACGGCACTGTGAAGTTATTGTAAACGATCTTGTTAAACCATTTAATGATTTTCAAAAATGTTACAAATGACAAACAAAATTGCACTTTGTTTTTTGTAAACAATTCAGAAAAAAGTAACCAGATCTACACAGACTGCATAGTTCATGTTCAGAAGGTATAAAATGTGGATAAATTCCACCCAGATCCACCGCTATAGTGTCCCATATCCTGCTGAAAGCTGTGTAGAAACCGCACTAAGCGTGCAGTTCACTAAGGTAACACCAAAAGCAATTAACATATGTATTACCACTAATATATTGCTACTATATTATACATCTTTTACCATGATTAAGATAAAAACATTTCATTTACATAGAAAGAAGTATAGATTACTTCCATGCTGAGAAACAGGGGAAAAAAAGCATTTTAAGAGAGATTTAAGATTTAAGATCAGAGATGGTATCTCTCTTGGTTCCTGCACAGCTCAGACACTGATGTGGCTCCCTACTCAACCTCTTCTTAAATATAGAAGGATGAAAACAACAACATTAAAATGAAATTTGGGTTTTGTTTATATTTTAGAAATAATTTTGAGCAAAGTTCAGGAAAATCCATTGTAGTGTTTGTAGAGTAGTGTTTGGATTCTCTCCCAAGATGGCGCTGTGCTAGTGGCAGCCTGTTACAGCAGCTCTGTGTCTTTCTGTTGTCTTTCGTTTCTGTTGTAGTTAGTGTTAGTGTTTTTCTTTCTTATTTTATTGCTGGCAATTAGCTTTTCAATCACAATATGATGGATATTAAGGAGCCTAGATACTGCTTGTTTTTTCTGTTACTCGGACCACTGTTTACTTCGGGTTGCTATGCCGACAGCTACAGAGGCACTGTTTACACATGTGACCAGCCGATCGTGCTAGTGCGTCCGACTCCACTCACCGGGGAGAAGCCATCAGTTCTGGAGGAGTTGAGGAGTCAACGCCGAGGCTGCAGGGCCGGTGCAACGCGAAGGGCGAAGAGAAGGAGATTTGAGCCCCATCTTCCTTCGATCATTATGGGAAACGTGAGGTCCCTTGCAAACAAGATGGACGAGCAGGGGGCGTTGGTGAGGAGTCAGAGGGAGTATAGAGAATTCAGTATCATGTGTTTCACCGAGACGTGGCTGCAAGAACATATTCCGGACTCGAACGTTACCATCGGTGGCTTTCAGACAATGCGGAGGGACAGAAACACCACCGAGAGAATTAAGAGGAAAGGAGTGGGTCTCGCGGTGCTTGTTAACAACAGATGGTGTAATCCTGGACATATTCATGTTAAGGAGCACTTCTGTAGCCCGGGCATTGAACTTATTATTGTAAGTAAATGTTATTGTTTACATTTCGCCTACGCCAAACACAGAGGCAGCGTATGATGTCAAACACAGTCACAGCCAGGCTACAAATGCAACACCCTAGCGCTTTCATGGCTATTTCAGGGGACTTTAATCACGTTTCTCTTTCCACCACTCTGCCCACTTTCCACCAGTTTAAGTGCCCAACCAGGAAAAATAAAACACTGGACTTACTAAATGCTAATGTTAAGGATGCTTAAAGCTCCACTGCCCTTCCTCCCTTTGGCAGATCAGATCACAACCTTGCCCTGTTTACACCACTATAAGAGCCTATTGTCCAGCGCCAACCTGCGACCATTAGGACTGTGAGGAGATGGTCTCAGAAGGCTATGGAGGATCTGCGTGTTGCTTTGGAGGCTACCGACTGGGATGTGCTGTGCGAGCCACATGGGGACGACACAGACAGTATGGTGGACTGTGTCACTGACTACATTAACGTCTGCATTGACAACACCATCCCCACCAAAGACGTACACTGCTTTTCCAATAACAAACCCTGGATCACCAGCGACCTGAAGGCTCTTCTGAATGACAAGAAGAGAACCTTTAGGAGGGGGGGCAGGGAGGAGGTTAGGCGTGTACAAAGGGAACTAAAGCAGAAGTTAAGGAAGAGCAAGGACGCCTACGAGAGGTAGAGGACAAGCTGCAAAGGAATAGGGTGAGGGACGTATAGAGCAGTATGAGAGAGATCACTGGCGTCAAACAGACTGGGGGTGTAACTGAGGGGAACCTGGAGATGGCCAACGGGCTGAACCAGTCCTTTAATAGGTTTGATTCGGGGCCCTCTGTGGTTCAACACCCATCCCCCCACAGCCACACGCTCCCTAAGCCCTCACAGCTGCGACTGCCCAACACCTCCTCAATTCCCCCACAAACATGGCCGCCTACAGCTACGACCCCCGACAGCTACTCACCCCCCCATCCCCCACAGCTGCCACTCTCCAACACCTCCGCCATTAACACCTGCAGCCCTGACAGCGCTATGAGCACCATCCCCCTGGCCAGGCTGACCAGGTGAAGAGGGAATTGAGGAGGCTTCACCAGGCTAAGGCCACAGGACCAGATAATGTCTGTCCCCGGGTTTTGAGGGTTTGTGCTGATCAGCTGAGTGCTCCAGCGACCGTTCAACCTGAATCTGCGCTTGGAGAGAGTCTCTGGAAGACATCATGCCTGGTCCCGGTACCAAAGAAAGGGCGCCCCTCTGTCCTCAATGACTACAGACCAGTTGCGCTGACTTCTCACGTCATGAAGACACTGAAGAGGGTGCTCTTGGCCCACCTGAGACCCCTGGTTAGTTCATCACTGGACACTGGACTGGAATGTTGGTATGGAAGACGCAATCATCTACATGCTGCAAAGGGCCTACTCCCACCTGGACAAGGCTGGCAGCACCGTGTGGATTATGTTTTCCAACTTCTCCAGTGCTTTCAATACTATCCAGCCCTAACTGCTAGGCAGGAAGCTGGAGGAGATGCAAGTGGGCGCCTCCATGATCTCATGGATCACTGACTACCTGACAGGCAGACCACAGTCTGTGAGACTTCAGAACTGTGTGTCTGAACAGGTAGTGAGTAACACAGGGTCTCCTCAGGGGACAGTTCTTTCTCCGATCCTCTTCACCTTCTATACTTTGGACTTTAAGTACAACTCAAAGTCATGCCACCTGCAGACATAGTCAGACGACTCTGCAATTGTGGGATGTATTGAAGGTGGGCAGGAGGCAGAGTACAGATTAACAGCTTTGTGGAGTGGTGTGGGGAAACATGGCAAAGACTAAGGAGTTGGTGGTAGACTTCAGGAGGAAGAGGGTCCAACCTACTTCTGTCTGCATCCATGGGAGTGGCATGGAGATAGTTGATTCATACAAGTACCTGGGAGTGCACATCGACGATAGACTGGAATGGACTAAGAACACTGAGGCCATCTACATGAAGGGTCAGAGCCAACTTTACTTCTTGAGGAGGCTCAAGTCCTTTAACTTATGTAGTAAGATTCTACATATGTTCTATCAGTCTGTTGTAGCGAGTGCTAATTTCAATGCAGTGGTGTGCTGGGGCTCTGGGACTAGAGCAGGGGATGCCAACAGGTTGAACAAGCTCATCAAAGAGCAAGCTCTGCCATTGGGTCTGCCCTGGACCCCCTGGAGGTAGTGGCTGAGAAGAGAATGGTGTCCAAATTAATGACCATCATGGACAACATCTCCCATCCCCTCTATGACAGGCTTGTAGAAATGAAGAGCACGCCTTCTGCCATAAGACTGTACAACTCGTCCACTGTGTGTCTGGGGAGGGCAACACTGACCTGTTTTGGGACTAAACCTGAATCCTCTGTTTACAGCTGGTTTTCTGTTTACAACTGGTGTGCAATATATGCTTGTGGATAATGTGCAATATATTTATACTGTGCAATACATCTTCTTGTGTGCTGTACACTCTGGTTTGTTTTTGTATGTTCTGTATTGTGTGCAATTCTCTATACTACATTTTTTTGCACTTCTCACTGACTGTGCTTACTGTATTGTACTGTTGTATTATTGTATTATTACATTACACTGTACTGTGTTGACTGTGCTTGGCTGCTGTTGCACTGCAATTTCCCTCAGGGGATTAATAAAGTATCTATCTAGTGTTTTTAGTGTTTGTTAGCTTCAATGCTGCTTCTGAAAGTGGACTTGAGGGCTGTTGGTGATGGAGTTTCTGACTCATACGAACAAGTAGCAGGAAAAGGCATCAGAAAAGATTTTCCTGATCTCAGTCTGGCAATATCTTTTGAATTCTCTCCGTAATGATCTGTCTCAAAGCTCCAGCAAGCAGTCTCATGCCTTATTAGACAAGACATTGATTCCAAAAGGACAAATTCCAGTTCTTTTTGGATGCGAGCTGGAATCGGAGGAAAAACAAACGTCGATCCTGGGGAAGTGTGTAAGTCTGTCAGGAGAGCATGTAGGATCGTGGTGCTAGAACAGGTCTGTGGCAAACACACGGTGACATGGATCTACACTGGCGCTCCGAGCCCACTAGGTGCAGCTGAGTGGCCGCTCGCCCGTGTGAATCCGCCGGTGCCCTCGTAAACCGCTTACATGTCTAAAGCTCTTCCCGCACTCGTCGCAGCTGTAGGGTCTGTCCCCTGTGTGAACCTGCTGGTGCTTCTTCAGGGTGATGAGCTGAGCGAAGCTCTTCCCGCACTGGGCGCAGCTGTAGGGCCGCTCCCCGGTGTGCGCGCGCAGGTGAATCCTCAAGCCCGAGCGGCTGAAGCTCTTCCCGCACTGGGGGCAGGTGCAGGGCCTCCGGCCCGTGTGGGTCTGCTCGTGCTTCTTCAGGGTGCTGGAGCAGCTGAAGCTCTTCCCGCACTGACTGCAGACGTAGGGCCGCTCGCCGGTGTGGGTCCTGCGGTGCTTCTTCAGGTCGCCCGAGTAGCTAAAGCTCCTGCCGCACTCGTTGCAGCCGAAGGGCCGCTCCCCCGTGTGGACGTGCTGGTGCGCCTTCAAGCTGCTCGGGCGGCTGAAGCTCCTGCCGCACTCGTCACAGCTGAAGGGCTTCTCGCCCGTGTGGCTCTGCTGGTGCCGCCTCAGGTGGCTGGAGCAGCTGAAGGTCCTGCCGCACTGGGGGCAGCTGTGACCCGCCCACGGCCCCCCGGCCGCGCCGTCGCCCGTCTGGCCCCGGCCCCTCCTGCACTGACGGGGGCCGGCGGGTCTCCCCCCCGGGTGGGTCCGCTGGTGCCGCCGCAGGCTGCTGGAGCAGGCGAAGCTCCTGCCGCAGTCGCCACAGCCGTAGGGCCTCTCCCCGGTGTGGATGCGCTGGTGCTTCCTCAGGTTGCAGAGCTGAATGAAGCTCCTGCCGCAGTCGCCGCAGCTGTAGGGCCGCTCGCCCGTGTGGATCCGCAGGTGCTTTTTTAAGCTGCTCGAACAAATGAACGTCTTTCCACAGTGGACGCATTTAAACGGTCTCTCGCCTGCGTGAGTCTGCTGGCGGTTTGGCGAATTGTTGGAGAGACTACAGCTCCCTCCACACTGATTACAGCTCAAGAGTCTCTCCTCTGTATGGGTGCGCTGGGCTGCTGTGAGGCTGTCTTGACTGTCAGCTCCTGAACTGGCCTCAGCAGTGTCCTCAGTCACAGACACTGGGGTGAGGGTGCTGGGGGTTGTGTCCTGCTGCTGCTGCTGTAGCGGTAGTCTCTGCAACCTCACTAAACAAGGACGCAGAACTGGGAACTGCTGAGCATCGGTCTTTTTAATCCTATGATGCTGTTGCTGCTCCTCTCCTGCAAACCCTCCCCTGCTCTGTCCCTGCTGGGTGTGATCGAACTCAGCTGTGTTCTCTCCACTGTGTATAGACTTCAGCTCGGTCTCCTCTTTAATATGGACACAATCCAGACCATCAGGTTCTGGTTTTATGTAGAGGGATCCAATACAAGACCCATGGAGCTCATTCCCAGCAGGAACAGACTGCAGTTCAGTGTGCCGCTCTGTACTGTGAATCAGCAAAGGCTTACAGTCTTGTCCTGTAACACCACCAGAATCAAGCTCATTCAGCTCCTCTTCTTTATATCCCTGTTCAGTGGCAGACTCTGGCCCACTGAGCCTCTCTGCAGTGTTCAGATGAAGACACTCTGTACTACAGCCAGGTCCTGGCAGACTGAGACTGTGGGAATCACTGACAGCCCCCGACTCCATCTTGTGCTCAGACTCCAGTCCACTGAGCTCCTCCTGCCTCTGTCTGCTCAGCGAGCTGCTCGGGGCCTTCAGGAGCAGTGAGCTGTGCCCCCTGTATCCCAGCACAGCCCCTCTCCTCCTCCCAGTGCAGCTGCCCCACAGGAGCACTTTCCCCAGCGCCAGGGAGACTGAAGGCTCCTCCAGCCCCTGGACAGAAGACAGGACAAGAGAAGAGCACTGAGCTGCACTGGGAGACTCAGCTGAGAGCCTCTGACCAGCCCTCCAGCAATGGAACAAGAATGAAACACAGGAGACACTGGAGCTGCTAAAAATGAGACTATAACTAAATTATCTTCTGAAATTAAGTACTGTGAACTAAAAATAATGTAAAATCATAAACAATAATCAAATAATTAAAATACCACCAAAAATAATTTAAGTTAACAAATCAAAATAATTCAATACATATTATACACAAAATATAAACAGGTCTTAAAAATATAAGATAGTAACATGTGCAAAGATGCTATTTCTTAATGAAGTCTTCTGACATTCAGTATTGCTCGTCTAAGTCCTAACATCACAGTTCTGAAAACAATCCAGAAAATAACTCTTGGGTGAAGATGAAGAATTAGAAGCTTTCTGAACTTTCCCAGCTGAGAGAGGATATGCAGGATGTTGGAAACTTACAATCAATCACCAAGGCAGCAGAACGAGAGCTGTTTTCTCTCTCTCACAGAGACGCCAGTTATTTCATTGTTTCTGCTTCATTTTCACCACAGCTGGATCAGGTCCTGAGCTCGGGATGGGTGTGAAACACATCACAGCTCAGGAACTGAACTACAGCTCAAGCTGCAGGTGCTCCAGTGCCTGTAGCTCTCCTGGGTAATGTAAAACTGACTTTCTCTGTAGCTTGTCTTTCCAACCTATAGGAATTTAGCTGAGAGCTTTGAGTGTTTGTGTTTTGCGAAGGTCTTTGGAAAAAGCTAAATATAAAACTGCAAGAAAAACTGTCTTCTTGATGTTCACAAATTGTGGTTCAAATCTGCATCCACAACTTCAACCTCAACACAACCTGACTCACAACGTCACAAGACCGAGGGGTAAACTCAGTTCACATGAGCCTCATCACAAACATTTCACTATAAAGAAGGCTCTTTTCAAATGTATTTCATACAACTCCCCATACATTTAACACAAATGCTCTGTTTTACTATGAAACTTAAAATTACTTTTAAAAAACAAAAAGAAAAGAAATTAACTGTATTTACCAGATTTTATGTCAGATTTTCCACAAAGCATGCAGAGTTTCAATGTTCATATATGACAATGTTTCTTTTTAATTGTCTGATTGCTATGAATCGAAACTGAAAATTACATTGAGACACTGGGACTTCAGATTACTTTCAAATATATTGTGTAGACATTAAGGGAGCTTTCAAACATAGATAAGATAGTATCGTGTGTTCCTTTTTTAATAAACGTAGCCAGGGTTTGTTATAGAACGTGTTTTGATCATCTGATGTGGGAAATATTGGAAATAGAGTCAATACAGCCACTGAAAAACCCAGCACTACACACTGTTCAGCTACGGGGCCTTTATATCTACACACATCATTGTAATACAACAGCCGGGGGGTGGGTTCTTTATATTGACGGAGTAATGACTGGAGCTCACAGGCGGACTCTCCTCTCCCACGCCAGAAAGCTGTGATCCCGCATCCCTGACACAGCGCTACCGCGGGCTGCAATCCATCGAGTTTTGCTCGGAAACAAGTAACATCTCGCGGCTAATCCTGCAATTTCAGGTCGGAGAACGTGTCGACCCTGCTCCAGGTGCGGCCAACCGCTAAAATACACGAGCGCTATCCGACAGGAGGGCCGGTATTTCAGTCCGGGTGACTCCAGCCCGCAGCTCGTCCTCACTTACCGGCCCCTGTCCCTCTCGGCTCCTCTGTGATCCGGGACAGACCCGGACCCCACCGCCGCCGACTCCTTCTCCAGCAGCCGGGACCCCGGCGCACACCAGCCCACACCGTCCACGACTCGGCTAACGGGTCAGCCGTCCAAATGCGGCGTCTGCACCCTCTGCCCCCCTAACCCAGAGCTCTCTTGGCGGTGGAAATGCAATATTTAAAAGTCCATCAAAACGTGCAAAAAAAGTACAATTGTCGTATGTAAAACGATGACTTGCTGTCTTCAGATGGTGTCTGGCAAAAATAGTTATGCTTTTTTTTCTGTTCACTTTTCTTTTCTTATTTAATGTTCAATAAAACGCCGACAGCTCCTCTCAGGACGTACTTCCTGGAGCTGCGGCCGGTTCAAAACAACCAAAGAGCGCCGGCCGACAGACAAGAGCGTCTGTCCCCGGCTAGAGTCCTCCGTCCACCGCCTGGCGCCACCTAGCGAGAACGGGTGGAAACGCCCGCGAGTTGCGCCGCCAGTGCTCAGTTTGAGCTTTATTGTCCCCCGCGGAGAATTTGTTTTAGGCCACAGTCCAGTACAGCAGTGCAGCACAGGCAAAGACAGAGCAACATTACCGACAAAGACGACGGTGTTTCTGGAAGTAGGAGAGTTTACCGAGTGAGATCGCAGCCAGGCTGAAGGAATTCCTGAGTCAGCCCTACAGCCGTCGGGAGGTGTAAATTCACAATGGAGGGGTGCGTAATCCTTGTTCTCCTTAGTATTATGTCCGGATTATAATAGGTTAATAAACATTTTTATAAGGATATGTTAGAGTATTGTAACGCTACGGGGTTCACTTGGGCGCCCTCGCCTGCTGCCTGCATCAGGTCGGCCCCCCACTGTCGGGGGCTCGAACCCGGGCCTCCGGCGTCACTCAACAGGGACCCAGCCTGTTGAGCTAAAGCGAGATCTCCCCCCCCAGCCCAGTAGCTGTAGTCCTGCTATCACAGGGAAGGGCGGTGACGTCACCTGCTCTGGTAAACCGGCTCTTACACACCCTGATGGCCATATGCGTTACACTCTCCCCCGCTTAACTCGCCATCCCCAGCAAAGGACTATCCCACCCCACTCTGACACCAATGTAATGCAACAGGGTTCAGGTGGGCGCCCTTGCTGCATTAGGTTGGCCCCGCTTGAACCCGGGACTCCCGCGTCACTCTGCAGGGACCCAGCCCGGTGAGCTAAAGAGAGATCTCTCTACAGCCCAGTAGCTGTGGGCCCTGCTATCACAGGGAAGGTCGGTGACGTCACCGCTCTTACACGCTCGTTGGTGGACGTATGCGTTACACTCTATAAGCAAATTAATTCAAACTTTTAAATATAGCAAAAGAGGTACTCACAGACGATGGACAGTATGTAATGATTCAAATACATTATCATGCCACCTTAGCATAATAATAGAGGTACATTGTAATACAGAGTGGAGGACCAACTCTGGTGTGCCACTAGGTGGCGATGTGTATTAGTGATGGTAATCAAGCCTTCGTAACTAGAGGTTCCATCACAAGGGGTCAGTTACAACGACGGAACAAATTTAGCACACGGGGTGCATTGACTTGCGGACTAGTTAATGCAGGACCATCTGGAGATCACCCGCAGCTCTGAGCTCAACTGCAATGAAAAAAACATGCTGAAACCAGGCTGTACGTGTGCTCAGTGCAGTGCTGAGGCTCAGCATTGCTGTGGTTCTACTTAGCACGAAGTGCAGGGGCTCTGGATCAGGACATTTCAATTAGTCTGATCAGTAAGTTAACATCTAGGCCCTAATTATTACTTTTTCTCTCTCGGGTCAGTATATAAGTGAATGTTCCTGGCAATTTCATTTTTAATGTGAGAACAGCATTTATGTTAAAATAACCAGGTACGTCTATGTAACCAATAATGCGATAGTTAACTGACACGGCCACCTACCTGATCTAATAATGCAATACTCAATTGTAATTAAACGCTAAACGAACGAGAGCAGCAGCTTCAGGATTGAGTCTGAAGAGGCATCCTATTACAGCAGCTTTTATTTCCATTGATGAATAAAGATTCACACAAACATTCTTCATACATAAGCAAGTCAAATAATTATTTCAGTCACGTGCAGGGACTACATTTGTGTCAGCAGTACTGTTAATATAAATCTTGTGCACCTATATACAGACTGCATTGTTAAACTTCATCTAATGGTTTTTTTTCCAACCAGATTGTGAAATTGTAATATTCCCAACAAAAGGTTCATCAGATGGACTGGTGTCCCACCCAGGCTGTATCCTGCCTTACTCCCGTTCCTTGCCGCAATAGGCTCCAGCTCTCCCACAACCTTGAATTGGAAGAAGCACTTAGAAAATGGAAGAATGAAGGTTCATTAGAATGGAAATGTTTCGAAACTCCATGATTTTGACATTTCAAATGACTAAAACCTTTTTTTTTTACCTTACCTTGTCTGTTATATGAATGCACTGATTGATGAATTAAGCGTTTGTTTTGAAAAAATCAATACAGTCCCAGGTTGGGCATCAGAAGAGTGGCAGATTTCCTGACCTTCCTCCACGGGCTCGATTGTGTGTATTCTCTGTGCACGATGTCACAATCGGTACAGACGCAGTGTGAAAAATTTGAAGAGTAGCTACATTTCAGTGACGAACCAAATGTGGATGCAGCATCAGTGGTGACAATATTATTGTACATAATATTTGTCATGTTATTTTCTATGACACAATGTCAAGTAAAGCTCTTCTTCACCACAGGACCGATGACAAGGCTACTGCACAAAGTCAGTGCGAACACATGGGTTCACCAGGAAGAGCAATGTGTACACATCAGATTCTGATTGGCTCACCTAACTTCCACGAGCCAATCACAAAACAGTAGTGCTCGACATTTCTATCCTTAATGCATAAAAACACATTAACGGCACTGTGAAGTTTTTTGTAAACGATCTTGTTAAACCATTTAATGTTAAAAATGACAAACAAAATTGCACTGTTTTTTGTAAACAATTCAGAAAAAAGTAACCAGATCTACACAGACTGCATAGTTCATGTTCAGAAGGTATAAAATGTGAATAAATCCCACCCAGATCCACTACTATAGTGTCCCATATCCTGCTGAAAGCTGTGTAGAAACCGCACTAAGCGTGCAGTTCACTAAGGTAACACCAAAAGCAATTAACATATGTATTACCACTAATATATTGCTACTATATTATACATCTTTAACCATGATTAAGATAAAAACATTTTATTGACATAGGAAGAAGTACAGATTACTTCCATGCTGAGAAACAGGGAAAAAAAGGAGAGATTTAAGATTTAAGATCAGAGATGGTATCTCTCTTGGTTCCTGCACAGCTCAGACACTGATGTGGCTCCCTACTCAACCTCTTCTAAAATATAGAAGGATTAAAAAACAAGACTGAAACACAAATTGGGTTTTGTTTATATTTTAGGAAACAATTCTGAGCAAAGTTCAGGAAAATCTACTGTAGGGCCTGTCAGCGTTTATGCTGCTTCTGTAAGTGGAATTGTTGGCTGTCAGTGATGGAGATTCTGACTCATACCAGCAAGCAGCAGGAAAAGACATCAGAAAAGACTTTCCTGATCTCAGCCTGGGAAAATCTTTTAAATGCTGTCCGTAATGATCCGTCTCAATACAGCTCCAGCAAGCAGCCTCGTCCCTTATTGGACAGACAAGAGGGAGGATGGTGGACATCGATTCCAAATGGACAAATTCCAGTTCTTTTTGGATGCAAGCTGGAATCGGACACGTGTTGATCCTGGGGAAGTGTGTAAGTCTGGCAGGAGAGCATGTAGGATCGTGGTGCTAGAACAGGTCTGTGGCAAACACACGGTGACTTGGATCTACGCTGGCGCTCCGAGCCTGCTACATGCAGCTGAGCGGCCGCTCGCCCGCGTGAATCATTTTACATGTCTAAAGCTCTTTCCGCACTGGGCGCAGCTGCAGGGTCTGTCCCCTGCGTGAACCTGCTGGTGCTTCTTCAGGGTGATGAGCTGAGCGAAGCTCTTCCACACTGGGCGCAGCTGCAGGGTCTGTCCCCTGCGTGAACCTGCTGGTGCTTCTTCAGGGTGATGAGCTGAGCGAAGCTCCTGCCGCACTGGGCGCAGCTG
Source organism: Atractosteus spatula (assembly GCF_055471065.1). Classification (NCBI taxonomy): domain Eukaryota; kingdom Metazoa; phylum Chordata; class Actinopteri; order Semionotiformes; family Lepisosteidae; genus Atractosteus; species Atractosteus spatula. The sequence goes on along the minus strand of NC_142710.1, from coordinate 11,942,548 downwards.
CAGGGTCTGTCCCCTGCGTGAACCTGCTGGTGCTTCTTCAGGGAGATGAGCTGAGCGAAGCTCTTCCACACTGGGCGCAGCTGCAGGGTCTGTCCCCTGCGTGAACCTGCTGGTGCTTCTTCAGGGTGATGAGCTGAGCGAAGCTCTTCCCGCACTGGGCGCAGCTGTAGGGTCTTTCCCCTGTGTGAACCTGCTGGTGCTTCTTCAGGGTGATGAGCTGAGCGAAGCTCTTCCACACTGGGCGCAGCTGCAGGGTCTGTCCCCTGCGTGAACCTGCTGGTGCTTCTTCAGGGTGATGAGCTGAGCGAAGCTCTTCCCGCACTGGGCGCAGCTGCAGGGTCTGTCCCCTGCGTGAACCTGCTGGTGCTTCTTCAGGGTGATGAGCTGAGCGAAGCTCTTCCACACTGGGCGCAGCTGTAGGGTCTGTCCCCTGCGTGAACCTGCTGGTGCTTCTTCAGGGTGATGAGCTGAGCGAAGCTCTTCCCGCACTGGGCGCAGCTGTAGGGTCTGTCCCCTGTGTGAACCTGCTGGTGCTTCTTCAGGGTGATGAGCTGAGCGAAGCTCTTCCACACTGGGCGCAGCTGCAGGGTCAGTCCCCTGCGTGAACCTGCTGGTGCTTCTTCAGGGTGATGAGCTGAGCGAAGCTCTTCCGCACTGGGCGCAGCTGCAGGGTCTGTCCCCTGCGTGAACCTGCTGGTGCTTCTTCAGGGTGATGAGCTGAGCGAAGCTCCTGCCGCACTGGGCGCAGCTGCAGGGTCTGTCCCCTGTGTGAACCTGCTGGTGCTTCTTCAGGGTGATGAGCTGAGCGAAGCTCTTCCACACTGGGCACAGCTGTAGGGTCTGTCCCCTGCGTGAACCTGCTGGTGCTTCTTCAGGGTGATGAGCTGAGCGAAGCTCTTCCACACTGGGCGCAGCTGCAGGGTCTGTCCCCTGCGTGAACCTGCTGGTGCTTCTTCAGGGTGATGAGCTGAGCGAAGCTCTTCCCGCACTGGGCGCAGCTGCAGGGTCTGTCCCCTGCGTGAACCTGCTGGTGCTTCTTCAGGGTGATGACCTGAGCGAAGCTCTTCCACACTGGGTGCAGCTGTAGGGTCTGTCCCCTGCGTGAACCTGCTGGTGCTTCTTCAGGGTGATGAGCTGAGCGAAGCTCTTCCACACTGGGCGCAGCTGCAGGGTCTGTCCCCTGCGTGAACCTGCTGGTGCTTCTTCAGGGTGATGAGCTGAGCGAAGCTCCTGCCGCACTCGTCGCAGCTGCAGGGTCTGTCCCCTGCGTGAACCTGCTGGTGCTTCTTCAGGGTGATGAGCTGAGCGAAGCTCTTCCACACTGGGCGCAGCTGTAGGGTCTGTCCCCTGCGTGAACCTGCTGGTGCTTCTTCAGGGTGATGAGCTGAGCGAAGCTCTTCCGCACTGGGCGCAGCTGTAGGGTCGGTCCCCTGTGTGAACCTGCTGGTGCTTCTTCAGGGTGATGAGCTGAGCGAAGCTCTTCCACACTGGGCGCAGCTGTAGGGTCTTTCCCCTGTGTGAACCTGCTGGTGCTTCTTCAGGGTGATGAGCTGAGCGAAGCTCTTCCACACTGGGCGCAGCTGCAGGGTCTGTCCCCTGTGTCAACCTGCTGGTGCTTCTTCAGGGTGATGAGCTGAGCGAAGCTCTTCCACACTGGGCGCAGCTGCAGGGTCTGTCCCCTGCGTGAACCTGCTGGTGCTTCTTCAGGGTGATGAGCTGAGCGAAGCTCTTCCCGCACTGGGCGCAGCTGCAGGGTCTGTCCCCTGCGTGAACCTGCTGGTGCTTCTTCAGGGTGATGAGCTGAGCGAAGCTCTTCCGCACTGGGCGCAGCTGTAGGGTCTTTCCCCTGTGTGAACCTGCTGGTGCTTCTTCAGGGTGATGAGCTGAGCGAAGCTCTTCCACACTGGGCGCAGCTGCAGGGTCTGTCCCCTGCGTGAACCTGCTGGTGCTTCTTCAGGGTGATGAGCTGAGCGAAGCTCTTCCCGCACTGGGCGCAGCTGTAGGGTCTGTCCCCTGCGTGAACCTGCTGGTGCTTCTTCAGGGTGATGAGCTGAGCGAAGCTCTTCCCGCACTGGGTGCAGCTGTAGGGTCTGTCCCCTGCGTGAACCTGCTGGTGCTTCTTCAGGGTGATGAGCTGAGCGAAGCTCCTGCCGCACTGGGCGCAGCTGCAGGGTCTGTCCCCTGTGTGAACCTGCTGGTGCTTCTTCAGGGTGATGAGCTGAGCGAAGCTCTTCCCGCACTGGGCGCAGCTGTAGGGTCTGTCCCCTGCGTGAACCTGCTGGTGCTTCTTCAGGGTGATGAGCTGAGCGAAGCTCTTCCCGCACTGGGCGCAGCTGTAGGGTCTGTCCCCTGCGTGAACCTGCTGGTGCTTCTTCAGGGTGATGAGCTGAGCGAAGCTCTTCCACACTGGGCGCAGCTGTAGGGTCTGTCCCCTGCGTGAACCTGCTGGTGCTTCTTCAGGGTGATGAGCTGAGCGAAGCTCTTCCCGCACTGGGCGCAGCTGTAGGGTCTGTCCCCTGTGTGAACCTGCTGGTGCTTCTTCAGGGTGATGAGCTGAGCGAAGCTCTTCCACACTGGGCGCAGCTGCAGGGTCTGTCCCCTGTGTGAACCTGCTGGTGCTTCTTCAGGGTGATGAGCTGAGCGAAGCTCTTCCACACTGGGCGCAGCTGCAGGGTCAGTCCCCTGCGTGAACCTGCTGGTGCTTCTTCAGGGTGATGAGCTGAGCGAAGCTCTTCCGCACTGGGCGCAGCTGCAGGGTCTGTCCCCTGCGTGAACCTGCTGGTGCTTCTTCAGGGTGATGAGCTGAGCGAAGCTCCTGCCGCACTGGGCGCAGCTGCAGGGTCTGTCCCCTGTGTGAACCTGCTGGTGCTTCTTCAGGGTGATGAGCTGAGCGAAGCTCTTCCACACTGGGCGCAGCTGTAGGGTCTGTCCCCTGCGTGAACCTGCTGGTGCTTCTTCAGGGTGATGAGCTGAGCGAAGCTCTTCCACACTGGGCGCAGCTGCAGGGTCTGTCCCCTGCGTGAACCTGCTGGTGCTTCTTCAGGGTGATGAGCTGAGCAAAGCTCTTCCACACTGGGCGCAGCTGTAGGGTCTGTCCCCTGCGTGAACCTGCTGGTGCTTCTTCAGGGTGATGAGCTGAGCGAAGCTCTTCCCGCACTGGGCGCAGCTGCAGGGTCTGTCCCCTGTGTGAACCTGCTGGTGCTTCTTCAGGGCGATGAGCTGAGTGAAGCTCTTCCACACTGGGCGCAGCTGCAGGGTCTGTCCCCTGCGTGAACCTGCTGGTGCTTCTTCAGGGTGATGAGCTGAGCGAAGCTCCTGCCGCACTCGTCGCAGCTGCAGGGTCTGTCCCCTGCGTGAACCTGCTGGTGCTTCTTCAGGGTGATGAGCTGAGCGAAGCTCCTGCCGCACTGGGCGCAGCTGCAGGGTCGGTCCCCTGCGTGAACCTGCTGGTGCTTCTTCAGGGTGATGAGCTGAGCGAAGCTCTTCCACACTGGGCGCAGCTGTAGGGTCTGTCCCCTGCGTGAACCTGCTGGTGCTTCTTCAGGGTGATGAGCTGAGCAAAGCTCCTGCCGCACTGGGCGCAGCTGTAGGGTCTGTCCCCTGTGTGAACCTGCTGGTGCTTCTTCAGGGTGATGAGCTGAGCGAAGCTCTTCCACACTGGGCGCAGCTGCAGGGTCTGTCCCCTGCGTGAACCTGCTGGTGCTTCTTCAGGGTGATGAGCTGAGCGAAGCTCTTCCGCACTGGGCGCAGCTGCAGGGTCTGTCCCCTGCGTGAACCTGCTGGTGCTTCTTCAGGGCGATGAGCTGAGTGAAGCTCTTCCACACTGGGCGCAGCTGCAGGGTCTGTCCCCTGCGTGAACCTGCTGGTGCTTCTTCAGGGTGATGAGCTGAGCGAAGCTCTTCCGCACTGGGCGCAGCTGTAGGGTCGGTCCCCTGTGTGAACCTGCTGGTGCTTCTTCAGGGTGATGAGCTGAGCGAAGCTCTTCCACACTGGGCGCAGCTGCAGGGTCGGTCCCCTGTGTGAACCTGCTGGTGCTTCTTCAGGGTGATGAGCTGAGCGAAGCTCTTCCCGCACTGGGCGCAGCTGTAGGGTCTTTCCCCTGTGTGAACCTGCTGGTGCTTCTTCAGGGTGATGAGCTGAGCGAAGCTCTTCCACACTGGGCGCAGCTGCAGGGTCTGTCCCCTGCGTGAACCTGCTGGTGCTTCTTCAGGGTGAAGAGCTGAGCAAAGCTCTTCCGCACTGGGCGCAGCTGCAGGGTCTGTCCCCTGTGTGAACCTGCTGGTGCTTCTTCAGGGTGATGAGCTGAGTGAAGCTCTTCCACACTGGGCGCAGCTGCAGGGTCTGTCCCCTGCGTGAACCTGCTGGTGCTTCTTCAGGGCGATGAGCTGAGCGAAGCTCTTCCACACTGGGCGCAGCTGCAGGGTCTGTCCCCTGCGTGAACCTGCTGGTGCTTCTTCAGGGCGATGAGCTGAGTGAAGCTCTTCCACACTGGGCGCAGCTGCAGGGTCTGTCCCCTGCGTGAACCTGCTGGTGCTTCTTCAGGGTGATGAGCTGAGCGAAGCTCCTGCCGCACTCGTCGCAGCTACAGGGTCTGTCCCCTGCGTGAACCTGCTGGTGCTTCTTCAGGGTGATGAGCTGAGCAAAGCTCCTGCCGCACTGGGCGCAGCTGTAGGGTCTGTCCCCTGTGTGAACCTGCTGGTGCTTCTTCAGGGTGATGAGCTGAGCGAAGCTCTTCCACACTGGGCGCAGCTGCAGGGTCTGTCCCCTGCGTGAACCTGCTGGTGCTTCTTCAGGGTGATGAGCTGAGCGAAGCTCTTCCGCACTGGGCGCAGCTGCAGGGTCTGTCCCCTGCGTGAACCTGCTGGTGCTTCTTCAGGGTGATGAGCTGAGCGAAGCTCTTCCACACTGGGCGCAGCTGCAGGGTCTGTCCCCTGCGTGAACCTGCTGGTGCTTCTTCAGGGTGATGAGCTGAGCGAAGCTCTTCCGCACTGGGCGCAGCTGTAGGGTCGGTCCCCTGTGTGAACCTGCTGGTGCTTCTTCAGGGTGATGAGCTGAGCGAAGCTCTTCCACACTGGGCGCAGCTGTAGGGTCGGTCCCCTATGTGAACCTGCTGGTGCTTCTTCAGGGTGATGAGCTGAGTGAAGCTCTTCCACACTGGGCGCAGCTGCAGGGTCTGTCCCCTGCGTGAACCTGCTGGTGCTTCTTCAGGGTGATGAGCTGAGCGAAGCTCTTCCGCACTGGGCGCAGCTGTAGGGTCGGTCCCCTGTGTGAACCTGCTGGTGCTTCTTCAGGGTGATGAGCTGAGCGAAGCTCTTCCACACTGGGCGCAGCTGTAGGGTCGGTCCCCTATGTGAACCTGCTGGTGCTTCTTCAGGGTGATGAGCTGAGCGAAGCTCTTCCACACTGGGCGCAGCTGCAGGGTCTGTCCCCTGCGTGAACCTGCTGGTGCTTCTTCAGGGCGATGAGCTGAGCGAAGCTCTTCCACACTGGGCGCAGCTGCAGGGTCTGTCCCCTGCGTGAACCTGCTGGTGCTTCTTCAGGGCGATGAGCTGAGTGAAGCTCTTCCACACTGGGCGCAGCTGCAGGGTCTGTCCCCTGCGTGAACCTGCTGGTGCTTCTTCAGGGTGATGAGCTGAGCGAAGCTCCTGCCGCACTCGTCGCAGCTACAGGGTCTGTCCCCTGCGTGAACCTGCTGGTGCTTCTTCAGGGTGATGAGCTGAGCAAAGCTCCTGCCGCACTGGGCGCAGCTGTAGGGTCTGTCCCCTGTGTGAACCTGCTGGTGCTTCTTCAGGGTGATGAGCTGAGCGAAGCTCTTCCACACTGGGCGCAGCTGCAGGGTCTGTCCCCTGCGTGAACCTGCTGGTGCTTCTTCAGGGTGATGAGCTGAGCGAAGCTCTTCCGCACTGGGCGCAGCTGCAGGGTCTGTCCCCTGCGTGAACCTGCTGGTGCTTCTTCAGGGCGATGAGCTGAGTGAAGCTCTTCCACACTGGGCGCAGCTGCAGGGTCTGTCCCCTGCGTGAACCTGCTGGTGCTTCTTCAGGGTGATGAGCTGAGCGAAGCTCTTCCGCACTGGGCGCAGCTGTAGGGTCTGTCCCCTGCGTGAACCTGCTGGTGCTTCTTCAGGGTGATGAGCTGAGCGAAGCTCTTCCACACTGGGCGCAGCTGTAGGGTCGGTCCCCTATGTGAACCTGCTGGTGCTTCTTCAGGGTGATGAGCTGAGCGAAGCTCTTCCACACTGGGCGCAGCTGCAGGGTCTGTCCCCTGCGTGAACCTGCTGGTGCTTCTTCAGGGTGAAGAGCTGAGCAAAGCTCTTCCGCACTGGGCGCAGCTGCAGGGTCTGTCCCCTGTGTGAACCTGCTGGTGCTTCTTCAGGGTGATGAGCTGAGTGAAGCTCTTCCACACTGGGCGCAGCTGCAGGGTCTGTCCCCTGCGTGAACCTGCTGGTGCTTCTTCAGGGCGATGAGCTGAGCGAAGCTCTTCCACACTGGGCGCAGCTGCAGGGTCTGTCCCCTGCGTGAACCTGCTGGTGCTTCTTCAGGGCGATGAGCTGAGTGAAGCTCTTCCACACTGGGCGCAGCTGCAGGGTCTGTCCCCTGCGTGAACCTGCTGGTGCTTCTTCAGGGTGATGAGCTGAGCGAAGCTCCTGCCGCACTCGTCGCAGCTACAGGGTCTGTCCCCTGCGTGAACCTGCTGGTGCTTCTTCAGGGTGATGAGCTGAGCAAAGCTCCTGCCGCACTGGGCGCAGCTGTAGGGTCTGTCCCCTGTGTGAACCTGCTGGTGCTTCTTCAGGGTGATGAGCTGAGCGAAGCTCTTCCACACTGGGCGCAGCTGCAGGGTCTGTCCCCTGTGTGAACCTGCTGGTGCTTCTTCAGGGTGATGAGCTGAGCGAAGCTCCTGCCGCACTGGGCGCAGCTGTAGGGTCGGTCCCCTGTGTGAACCTGCTGGTGCTTCTTCAGGGTGATGAGCTGAGCGAAGCTCTTCCACACTGGGCGCAGCTGTAGGGTCGGTCCCCTGTGTGAACCTGCTGGTGCTTCTTCAGGGTGATGAGCTGAGCGAAGCTCTTCCACACTGGGCGCAGCTGCAGGGTCTGTCCCCTGCGTGAACCTGCTGGTGCTTCTTCAGGGCGATGAGCTGAGCGAAGCTCTTCCACACTGGGCGCAGCTGCAGGGTCTGTCCCCTGCGTGAACCTGCTGGTGCTTCTTCAGGGCGATGAGCTGAGTGAAGCTCTTCCACACTGGGCGCAGCTGCAGGGTCTGTCCCCTGCGTGAACCTGCTGGTGCTTCTTCAGGGTGATGAGCTGAGCGAAGCTCCTGCCGCACTCGTCGCAGCTACAGGGTCTGTCCCCTGCGTGAACCTGCTGGTGCTTCTTCAGGGTGATGAGCTGAGCAAAGCTCCTGCCGCACTCGTCGCAGCTACAGGGTCTGTCCCCTGCGTGAACCTGCTGGTGCTTCTTCAGGGTGATGAGCTGAGTGAAGCTCTTCCACACTGGGCGCAGCTGTAGGGTCAGTCCCCTGTGTGAACCTGCTGGTGCTTCTTCAGGGTGATGAGCTGAGCGAAGCTCTTCCACACTGGGCGCAGCTGCAGGGTCTGTCCCCTGTGTGAACCTGCTGGTGCTTCTTCAGGGTGATGAGCTGAGCAAAGCTCCTGCCGCACTCGTCGCAGCTACAGGGTCTGTCCCCTGCGTGAACCTGCTGGTGCTTCTTCAGGGTGATGAGCTGAGTGAAGCTCTTCCACACTGGGCGCAGCTGTAGGGTCTGTCCCCTGTGTGAACCTGCTGGTGCTTCTTCAGGGTGATGTGCTGAGCGAAGCTCTTCCACACTGGGCGCAGCTGCAGGGTCTGTCCCCTGTGTGAACCTGCTGGTGCTTCTTCAGGGTGATGAGCTGAGCGAAGCTCCTGCCGCACTGGGCGCAGCCGAAGGGCCGCTCCCCCATGTGGCTGTGCTAGTGCGCCTTCAGGTTGCTTGAGCAGCTGAAGCTCCTGCCGCACTCGTCACAGCTGAAGGGCCGCTCCCCCATGTGGCTCTGCTGGTGCCGCCGCAGGCTGCTGGAGCAGCTGAAGCTCTTCCCGCACTGACCGCAGACGTAGGGCCGCTCGCCGGTGTGGGTCCTGCGGTGCTTCTTCAGGCTGCCCGAGCAGCTGAACCTCCTGCCGCACTCGTCGCAGCCGAAGGGCCTCTTCCCCGTGTGGATGTTCTGGTGCGCATTGAGGCTGCTCCGGCGGCTGAAGCTCCTGCCGCACTCGTCGCAGCTGAAGGGCTTCTCGCCCGTGTGGCTCTGCTGGTGCCGCCTCAGGCTGCTGGAGAAGCTGAAGGTCCTGCCGCACTGGGGGCAGCTGTGACCCGCCCACGGCCCCCCGGCCGCGCCGTCGCCCGTCTGGCCCCGGCCCCTCCTGCACTGACGGGGGCCGGCGGGTCTCCCCCCCGGGTGGGTCCGCTGGTGCCGCCGCAGGCTGCTGGAGCAGGCGAAGCTCCTGCCGCAGTCGCCGCAGCCGTAGGGCCTCTCCCCGGTGTGGATGCGCTGGTGCTTCCTCAGGTTGCAGAGCTGAATGAAGCTCCTGCCGCAGTCGCCGCAGCCGTAGGGCCGCTCGCCCGTGTGGATCCGCAGGTGAACTTTTAAGCTGCTCGGGAAAAGGAACGTCTTTCCACAGTGGACGCATTTGAACGGTCTCTCGCCTGCGTGAGTCTGCTGGCGGTTTGGCGAACTGTTGGAGAGACTACAGCTCCCTCCACACTGATTACAGCTCAAGAGTCTCTCCTCTGTGTGGGTGCGCTGGGCTGCTGTGAGGCTGTCTTGACTGTCAGCTCCTGAACTGGCCTCAGCAGTGTCCTCAGTCACAGACACTGGGGTGAGGGTGCTGGGGGTTGTGTTCTGCTGCTGCTGCTGTAGTGGTAGTCTCTGCAACCTCACTAAACAAGGACGCAGAACTGGGAACTGCTGAGCATCGGTCTTTTTAACCCTATGATGCTGTTGCTGCTCCTCTCCCGCAAACCGTCCCCTGCTCTGTCCCTGCTGGGTGTGATCGAACTCAGCTGTGTTCTCTCCACTGTGTATAGACTTCAGCTCGGTCTCCTCTTTAATATGGACACAATCCAGACCATCAGGTTCTGGTTTTATGTAGAGGGATCCAATACAAGACCCATGGAGCTCATTCCCAGCAGGAACAGACTGCAGTTCAGTGTGCTGCTCTGTACTGTGAATCAGCAAAGGCTTACAGTCTTGTCCTGTAACACCACCAGAATCAAGCTCATTCAGCTCCTCTTCTTTATATCCCTGTTCAGTGGCAGACTCTGGCCCACTGAGCCTCTCTGCAGTGTTCAGATGAAGACACTCTGTACTACAGCCAGGTCCTGGCAGACTGAGACTGTGGGAATCACTGACAGCCCCCGACTCCATCTTGTGCTCAGACTCCAGTCCACTGAGCTCCTCCTGCCTCTGTCTGCTCAGCGAGCTGCTCGGGGCCTTCAGGAGCAGTGAGCTGTGCCCCCTGTATCCCAGCACAGCCCCTCTCCTCCTCCCAGTGCAGCTGCCCCACAGGAGCACTTTCCCCAGCGCCAGGGAGACTGAGGGCTCCTCCAGCCCCTGGACAGAAGACAGGACAAGAGAAGAGCACTGAGCTGCACTGGGAGACTCAGCTGAGAGCCTCTGACCAGCCCTGCAGCACACACAACAAGCACTGGACTAGGATAAACACAAAATAGGGATGTATGTTAAAAATATGAGATAGTGACAATGAGGTCATTCTTACACAGTCTGAGCACAAACAGTCAGAGAAATAATTATTGAAAAAAGCTTTTATGGTATATATACTGCCTCACAATATTCCCTCAAAATGTCCTCCTCATATATACACTCAAACACATACTCCCTCAGTTATATGCATGCATACACAGTACTCCATCATACATACTCATTCATTTACTTTCTCACACATACTGACTCGTTTAGAAAGCTTAATAGACAACTGAGTTTTCCTTCTTCAACCAGGGAAGAAGTGTAGTTTGTGAAAAAGCATTATTTAATGTGAAACACCCAGAGAAAACTTTACAAAGAATTCAGCCGAGGAAAGCTGTGCCTTTTTTGCATTTTGCAAGAGTCTATGGAAAAAGTACAAGACAAATCAGAAGTAACACTACTCCACATACACACACGTTCTACTACACTGAATCAGGACAATCCCACAGCAGTGGTACATTAAGTAGCAAAACCACAAAATATCACAGTTTGGTATTTTACCTTGTCTAGGGCATATGCATACGGTTGAAACTGCAAGATGAGATGACACACAAAGACAACAGGCTAGCGGGAAATGCAGTTCATGGGAGCTTTAGCACAGACACTTTATTATTAAAGTTTTGTGCATAAAAGGATTAATCACACAAACCTACTGGCAGAGTCAGTCTTAAAAATCAAAAAGCTCTCATTGTATTAATCTGCGTTAAGAGCATGTGGATGTATCTTAACTACAGCTGACATTATTTTTCCAATGAAAACATATATAACGAAGTCCCTGTCTCTCAAAAAACATATACAACAATGGTGGTGTAGTGGTCAGCATTGCCTCCTCACAGCCCTGGGCCCTGGGTTCAGTGGCAGCGGTGCTGTCTGTGTGGAGTTTGCATGTTCTCCCTGTGTTCATGGGATTTCCTCTGGGTGGACCAGTTTCCTCCCACAGTCCAGAGACATCCTGCTGGTTAATTGGCTTCTTGGAGAACTGGCCCTGGTGGGTGGGTGTGTCTGTCTGTCTATCTGTCTGTGCGCTGTGCGCTGTGCGCTGGACGGGTGTCCCCTTCAAGCTGTACCCTGCCTCGCACCCGGTGCTTGCTGGGATAGACTCCAGCTCCCCTGTGATGCTGGGTTGGGAGGGGTGGTTCGAAGATGGACAGATGGGTGTAATTCAAATCAAATTATTCTGATTCCAAATAAATTTCAACTGAACTTCTAATGTGTGCCTGGAATTTCAGGTTACTTCTTTAAAATATATTGCATATATATCAATTAATGGAAATATAAAATAAAATGTATATATTATTTTGTGGATGTTGTAGTAATCCCTTACAATCAATAATGGTTTTATCACCTGATGTAGCTCGGGGGTTTTAGTTGAAGTCAAACCAATAATGAACCTAACAAAATAACATTACTCACACAGTAATACTGTAAACTGTGCGAGTTTGAACGCAGGTGATAAACTACGGTTGCCGAGCTGTTGTTGACTAAGGTTTCCAGGTGCCACGCTTGTGGAAAAGATTAGGTTTGAAGACAAATGCGACTAGTTACAAATCTACTTATACTGTACACGATGACGGTCCTTGGTCTATTTTACACGCTTGTTACCAGCACCAAAAGAAACACCGCAATCTCTAATTATTACGCGTGGGGACTCCAGTACTGTTGGGAACCGTCAGTTGAAACCTGACAACATTGCGTTTGGAAAAGCGGTGTTCTTGTAATGTGTCAGTTCCTGTGAATGTGTCAGCCCTGCGTTGCAGTCAGATTCAGTAAATCGTTTCTCAAGTGAAAAACACAAGAGTCCTCATCTCCCCTTCCAAGGAAATCAATCCGGCCCCATGAGCAAAGCGGACAGGACCCGGAGGGGTTTATCTGACAGTATTTCAGTCCGGGTGACTCCAGCCCGGAGCTCGTCCTCACTTACCGGCCCCTGTCCCTCTCAGCTCCTCTGTGATCCGGGACAGACCCGGACCCCACCGCCGCCGACCCCCGCCTGTCCCCGGTCTGCTCCTGCCGCCGACTCCTTCTCCAGCAGCCGGGACCTCGGCGCTTCACTCTCCTGCTTCACGGCTATCGGGAGAAGGGTTTAAAAATCACGGGAACACTGACTCGCCATCGGCGAGAAGCGAGTCTGGCATGAGACACATCTCTCCGTGCAGCTGTGTCGCCGAACTGCGGCTCCTGTCGCGCGTGTGACGTCATGCTGGGCAGGCACTGCTCACCCCCCCCCCCCCACACCGTTCGAGACCAGGGAGCTGCGCTATTTCAGAATAAAAGTGCCCCCCCGTCATAGATAGATACTTTATTGATCCCGTTGCAGTGCAACAGCAGTTTAACACAGACAACACAGCCACAGTGTAACGAATGATACAATAATAATAACAGTACCATACATACAATACAATCAGTACAGTGAGAAGTGCACTAAAAGAGTTACTCACAGTCCAGAACACACAGAGAACAAACTAGAACAGAACAGTACGCAGAAAAATCCTATCACACATATGAATATAAATATAGATGTAAATATAGATATAGATATAAATATAGATATAAATATATTGCACGGGTCCCTGGCATATATTGCACAAAAAAGAAAGAGAACAGATGTAGCAGTTGATGTGTAGATGCGTTCAGTCCAGAAACAGGTCCCTGTCAATGTTGCCTCTGCCAGACGCAAGGTGGATGCGTTGTACAGTCTTATGGCAGACGGCAAGAATGACCTCCTGTAGCGCTCCCTGTCGCACCGCAGATGAATCAGTCTATCGCTGAACGTGCTCTTCATTTCTACAAGCCTGTCATAGAGGGGATGGGAGACGTTGTCCATGATGGCCTCTAGTTTGGACACCATTCTCCTCTCAGCCACTACCTCCAGGGGGTCCAGGTCAGACCCAATGACAGAGCTTGCTCTCCTGATGAGCTTGTTCAGCCTGTTAGAATCCCCTGCTCTAATCCCAGAGCCCCAGCACACCACTGCGTAGAAAATGACACTCGCTACCACCGACTGATAGAACATGTGTAGCATCTTACTACACACATTGAAGGACTTGAGCCTCCTCAAGAAGTAGAGTCGGCTCTGTCCCTTCTTATAGATGGCCTCGATGTTCTTAGACCATTCCAGTCTATCGTCGATGTGCACTCCCAGGTACTTGTACGAGTCCACCATCTCCACGCCACTCCCATGGATGTAGACAGGAGTAGGTTTGACCTTTTTCCTCCTGAAATCTACCACCAGTTCCTTTGTCTTTGTGACATTCAGTTCCAAGTGGTTCACCCCACACCACTCCACAAAGCTGCTGACCAGTCCTCTGTACTCCTCCTCCTGCTCACCCGTGATACATCCCACAATTGCAGAGTCATCTGAGAACTTCTGCAGGTGGCATGACTTTGAGTTGTACTTAAAGTCCGAAGTATAGAGGGTGAAGAAGAATGGAGAAAGAACTGTCCCCTGAGGAGCCCCTGTGTTACTCACTACCTGTTCAGACACACAGTTCTGAAGTCTCACGGACTGTGGTCTGCCTGTCAGGTAGTCAGTGATCCACGAGGTCATGGAGGCATTGACTTGCATCTCCTCCAGCTTCCTCCTTAGAAGTAAGGGCTGGATGGTATTGAAGGTACTGGAGAAGTCGAAAAACATGATCCTTACAGTGTTGCCAGCCCTGTCCAGGTGTGAGTAGGCCCTTTGCAGCATGTAGATGATCGCATCCTCCACACCAACACTGGGCTGGTAGGCGAACTGTAGGGTGTCCAGTGATGAGCTGACCAGGGGTCTCAGGTGGGATAAGACCAGCCTCTCAAGTGTCTTCATGACGTGAGAAGTAAGTGCAACTGGTCTGTAGTCGTTGAGGACAGAGGGGCACCCTTTCTTTGGTACCGGAACCAGGCATGATGTCTTCCAGAGCACCGGGACTCTCTCCAAGCCCAGGCTCAGGTTGAACAGTCGCTGGAGCACTCCGCTCAGCTGATCAGCACAGGCCCTCAGAACTCTGGGACAGACGTTGTCTGGTCCTGTGGCCTTACCCTGGTGCAGCCTCTTCAGCTCCTTTTTCACCTGGTCAGCTGTGATGGTCAGCCTGGCCAGGGGGGTGGTGCTCATAGTGCTGTCAGGGCTGCAGGTGTTAATGGCGGAGGTGTTGGAGAGTGGCAGCTGTGGGGGATGGGGGGTGAGTAGCTGTCGGGGGTTGTAGCTGTAGGCGGCCATGTTTGTGGGGGGATGGAGGAGGTGTTGGGCAGTCGCAGCTGTGAGGGCTTAGGGAGCGTGTGGCTGTGGGGGGATGGGTGTTGAACCACAGAGGGCCCCGAATCAAACCTATTAAAGGACTGGTTCAGCCCGTTGGCCATCTCCAGGTTCCCCTCAGTTACACCCCCAGTCTGTTTGACGCCAGTGATCTCTCTCATACTGCTCCATAGGTCCCTCACCCTATTCCTTTGCAGCTTGTCCTCTACCTCTCGTAGGCGTCCTTGCTCTTCTTTAACTTCTGCTTTAGTTCCCTTTGTACACGCCTAACCTCCTCCCTGCCCCCCCTCCTAAAGGCTCTCTTCTTGTCATTCAGAAGAGCCTTCAGGTCGCTGGTGATCCAGGGTTTGTTATTGGGAAAGCAGTGTACGTCTTTGGTGGGGATGGTGTTGTCAATGCAGACGTTAATGTAGTCAGTGACACAGTCCACCATGCTGTCTATGTCGTCCCCATGTGGCTCGCACAGCACATCCCAGTCGGTGGCCTCCAAAGCAACACGCAGATCCTCCATAGCCTCCTGAGACCATCTCCTCACAGTCCTCATGGTCGCAGGTTGGCGCTGGACAATAGGCTCGTACAGTGGTGTAAACAGGGCAAGGTTGTGATCTGATCTGCCAAGGGGGGAAGGGCTGATCATCTGTCATCTGTCGTCAAAGTTCCAAGACGATATAAGGAAACCAGAATTGTTGAAGATCTGTTGGGGTTCAGTAAATGCTGTTGCAATGAATCAGATAGAAACCACGTAAATGCACCAAATTAAAAGTGTAACGCTACGGGGTTCACGTGGGCGCCCACGCCTGCTGCCGCATCAGGTCGGCCCGGGCCTCCGGCGTCACTCAACAGGGACCCAGCCTGTTGAGCTAAAGAGAGATCTCCCCCCCCAGCCCAGCGGCTGTGGGCCCTGCTATCACAGGGAAGGGCGGTGACGTCACCACTCCGGTAAACCGGCTCTTACACACTCATTGGTGGCCGTATGCGTTACAAAAGATATGGTGAAAGATATATACTTCTATTATTTTGAGAAGGCAAAATCTTATCTAATGTTTCTTCCACGTAATCACCAGAGACGTTTCAGTCCTCCCGAATCTGCTTCAGTAAATCCAACCAGAACTGAAGGTTTTATTGTGTTAGATTTGTTGATTCAAACTGCTTTGTCAATAGTGCATTTGTCCTGTAGCATAGTCACCTGTATGAGTTATTCTTCTGAACGTTATATGAATTACATTAAACCATAACTGGTACAAGGAATAATGTACTTCTCATTGCTCCTTCGTGACCTCTCCCTCGTAACCTTTTTAAACTTCGCGGTTACCAAGAGTAAGGTTGAGGTCTGGGGGGGGGGGGTCTTTTATGTTGAAACAATGTAGTTCTTGGATGAAGGTTAAAATACTTTTACTTTGCAATCACGCAAAACTCAATAATAGGATTTTGGAAAATGACAGCTTTAAAATGAAAATTAAGGACATTGTACAAACATATTGGAGGTGAGCTCAATTAACAAATTCATATAGCCAAAAATGGGAATTTATAAAGTATAAGATAAGATTAATTGCCATAAAAAAAAGTAAAGAAGCTGGACGTTCTAATAAAATATTAAAAGGAAGAGGAAGTTATTAAGGCACTTTGTGATCTTACTGATGACAGCAATACTAATCAAGCAGATGCTTGTCAATTAGTTGGACTGCAAGCTGAGCTGGATGAACTATACATAGAAAAAGCAAAAGGAGCTTTTGTTAGATCCATAAGACGATGGCTGGAGGAAGGTGAAAAAAACTCAAAATACTTTTATAATTTGGAAAAAAAAGAATGGAGATTATACATCACTTAGTAAACTTAACATAGATGGCTGTGAAACTCAAAATCCTGTAGAAATTTCGAGAACTGTATCAGATTTTGATGGTAAGTTATACACTAGTAAGGCATGTTCTACAGATAAAATGTGTAGAAAAGCTCCATTTTCTGAACTCATTAAAAGAAGACTTTAAAACTATAGACGAAGGGTTTAAAGCCATCTGTGATAAAGAGGTATCCATCTTTGAAATTAAGAAAGTTATTAGTAAGCTCAAGGTTAACAAATCTCCGGGTAATGATGGCCTTACCACTGGATTTTATAAGACCTTTCGAGACGGTTGGCTGAATTTCTTCTTCTGGTGTTTAAGGAGTCAATTGACAAGGGAGTTTTACCAACCTCGATGACTCAGGGCTTAATAACCATAATTCCAAAACCAGATGAAGATCATTTGCTGACAGACAATTGGCGACCTATCACTTTGATTAATAATGATGGAAAGATTCTTGCTTCTGTTTTTGCAGAGAGACTGAAAACAGGCCTTGACTTAATTATTGATGAGTCACAGTCGGGTTTCATGAAAGGAAGACATATGTAACAATATTCGATTGGTGTTGGACCTTGTAGACCATGGTGAACTTATTGAATTAATATAGCTTTATTCTATTTGTGGACTTTTATAAGGCTTTTGACACAATTGAACAATCTTTTATTTTTGAAAATCTCATTTTTTTTGGCTTTGGTGAGTATTTTCAGAAGGTAGTTAGAACTTTGTACAATCAAGGTAACAGCTCTTAAATTGGCTCATGGAACCTCTCATAGATTTAGAATTGGTAAGGGAATTCGACAAGGATGTCCCATAAGCCCATTTTTATTCCTGCTGGTCACACAAGTTATGGCTATTCATATAAAAAGAGATGTGTTTCAGGGTATTCAAATACAGGATAGAGAGATAAAGTGCTCCCAATTAGCTGATGACACAACGCTATTTTTAAGAAACCATGCAGAGATTGAGAAGGCAATTAAGTGTATAAAGGTTTTTTCCTCTGTTTCTGGTCTTTCTCTAAATTTAAAAAAATGTGAACTGATGGCTCTTGGGAATTGTGATGTCTCATCCATATGTAATATTCCTGTTAAAGATGTAGTTGAATATCTTGGTACTAAGATTTCCAAAAATCCCAAAATTAGAAATGATCTAAACTTTTCTCCAATAATGCATTCATTTGAGAAAAAACTTGACTTATGGTTGTTAAGAGACCTTTCTTTAAATGGTTGAATACTTTTATCTAAATCTGAGGGCTTATCTAGATTAGTTTATGCTTCACTGGTTCTCAATGTTCCACCTTCAATTATTAGGAAAATTGACTCTAAACTTTTCAAATTTATCTGGAGGAATAAACCTCCTTATCTTAAAAAAGAGATTATCTGTCGTCCACAGGCAGAAGGGGGCTTAAATGCTTTGGATTTTAGGACATCTAATGCTATTTTTAAGATTAAATGGATACAAAACTATTTTAAAAATAAGCAAAGTATATGGCATATAATCCCCAATCTGATATTTCAAGAAGTAGGGGGTCTAGAGTTTTTACTTAAGTGTAACTTTGACATTGGAGAAATCCCCTTGAAATTTGCTAGTTTTCATAAACAAGTACTTCTAACGTGGTCACTTATGTATAAACATAACTTTTTCCCTCATACATTTACTAATTGGAACAATGGATATATAAAAGTTAGAAATAAAACCTTATTTTTTGAAAATTGGGTCAAGAATGGTATAATTTGGATTAAACAATTAATCAATGCTGATGGTGAAATATATAGTTACACTGAGTTTGTTAATAGAACGTAGAAACGTTGGAAGAATTTACAGCTCACATTAGACTACAAGGAAAAGACATTTTGAGTTTTGGCTGTAATAAACAATTTTTGAGATCCCTATTGAAAAATGATAATTTACTTGCGGTAACAATATATTGGAATTCCTCATTTGGAAAACGCATTGACTGGAAAAATATTTGGATGATGCCCAGTAAATATTGTATAACCGATAAGGTTAAGGAGGTTTCATACAAAATAATTCATCGAATTTACCCAGTTAAGACTCCTGTTGCCCAGCGTTTTAAAATTAATATAGATGACAAATGTGTTTTTTGTGACAATAGCCCTAAAACTATTCAGCATTTGTTTTGGTGATGTCCCAGGGTAAAAAGTTTCTGGACTAAGTTGCAAACTTATATTAAAAAAGAAACCAATATTGATATTTGTTTTGATGAAAAAGATGTTATGTTAAGTTTCAGCCCCATCGAAAACAATATTAAAATTTCGTTTGTAATAAATTTAATTATTATAATGGCACGTTATTATATACATCAGTGGTTCTCAAACTTTTTGGACCAAGTTCCACCCCTAATCCAACCAAAGCATCCAAGTACCAACTACAAGTCATCATCTCATAGGAGCCCCATAAATTCTCAATGACCAACATGAGTGTACGTGCACATACTCACACATACATATAATAAATATTATAATAATAAACTTTATTTGATATAGCGCCTTTAAAGGTGGCTTCTCAAACCGTTTTACAGAAAAAAACAGTAGCAACAACAAATAAAAATAATAAAAAAGCACAATTTCAGAGAGGGGGGTGAGCCTGTTTAGTTGAGCAAAGCAGAGGTGAATTAATTTTTCGAGCCTTGATACAATTCACAACAGAGTCTAACAGATTTTAAATCGTCGGGCATTTTCTGGACGGCAAAGGTCTCGCGGTGGATGTTGTAATGCGTACATTATTTTCTGGAGCAACCTCTCTAATTCATGCAACTACACCGTTATGTCGGCTTGTCATCGCTCTAGCACCGTCTGTACAAACTCAGACGCATTTTATCCAGTCGAGGCCATTCTCTTCGATAAATTCATTCAGAAGCTGAAATATGTGCTCTCCTGTAGTTCCTGTTGGTAGCGGTTTACAGAACAGAAAGTCCTCACGGGACACGCCCTCAAACTCGTATCTAACGTAAACGAGCAAATTGGCCAAATCGACTAAAGACTCATCTAATTGCAGTGAAAAACATCTGCTCATCTTAACGCGCTCTATCAGTGTACTTTTGATATAATCCTTCATTTCAATAATTCTATGAGTGACTGTGTCTTTCAGGGGGGGCAGCAGGTCGAGCTGTTCAGCAGCTTTTTCTCCACATATAATACATGTCAGCTCTTTTGCCAACGGGAAATAAGGTTCTTCAAAAATAGTGTGGCTTACCTGCTTTAGCAATCCGCAAGCTTGCATTTTTCCGTGTTTCCGTTTTTATTTTAAGTTTTTATTTCATGCGCATGGGAGCGAAACACAGAGACGCTCAGTGTTTTTTTCTCAAATTAACTTAGAACAGTTCTTAAATATTTTTCTGTTATCTATCACGCTTTCCTGTGCTCACAAGATTACCAGCGTTCGTAGCACGTATTTCTATGCATTCCTGTGTTTACAACATTGGCATTGTTCCAAAATCATGCACATTCTCCTACCTCCCTATTTGCTGGAGATACAGTAGCTTTTTTTTAATACAATTGGTCACTTGCGTCCGTAGCATGCATTCCTGTAGAGTGGTATAGAATTACATAGTAGCTCTGTGTCCACTGAAGTATTAGCGCACGCTCTATCGTAGCACGTAGGCTGCGTATTCGACACGTATTAAAATAGAAAATATGAAAACCCGTCCTGATTTTTCAGCGCACACAACACAGTTCCAGGGTCATATGGTGGCCCTCCACGTACCACTGCTGGTACGCGTACCACAGTTTGAGAACCACTGATATACATAAAATGAGGTGGTCTGGGAAGACCCCTTTGTTTGAGCATTTTAAAATGGATGTAAGGGGGTATTTGCAGACTATTTGGAAGTGCAAAAATATGAAACATTATTTTTGTTTAATTTGCTTAATCTTTTTTCATAACTTGAATTTATGTAGTAATATGTACCCCTGACGATCTTTTTGTCTTGAACTGTTATATGTACTCTTGTTTGTATTGTAATTTTTGTTATTCTGTTAAGCATAAAAAAAGACAAAAAAACAACTGCAATCACACAGCTGAGTGGTCGGTGACCTGAGTTGCCGCTGCGACAAGGCAGTATGACGTCACCTGCGCGACGAAGGTGCAAGCTCAGGACAACGACACAGCTTCAGGGACGGATCACTGTCCTACCAGAATTTCGTCGGAAAGAATCGGGATGTCGGAGTCTGTCTCTAATTTACGAACCCAGCTCGCGACAGCTGTACAGGTTCTTTTCAGAGGGGCGAAGTTGCAGATCTCTTCTAGGGTCCGATTCTGGTGTCGCTTTGCAGAACCGACTGGCCCGCCTTACAGAGGCATTTCTGAGCAGATCGGCAGAGCTTGAAATCACACGGCTTGCCAGCGGCGGATTTGCACGTCTGGAGGTGGAAACAGCCCGAGTGAAGCAGGAGACTGAAGCGCTGAGGTCCCGGCTGCTGAAGAAGGAGTCGGCGGCAGGAGCAGACCGGGGACAGGTGGCTCCTCCTGGGGTCAGCGGCGGTGGGGTCCGGGTCTGTCCCGGATCACAGAGGAGCTGAGAGGGACAGGGGCCTGTAAGTGAGGACGAGCTCCGGGCTGGAGTCACCCGGACTGAAATATAAAACAGATAAAACAGGGTGCTCTTTGGACCCGATTGATTTCCTTGGAAGGGAAGATGAGCGTCTTTTTGACTTGAGAAAAGATTTACTGAACCTGACTGTGATGCGGGGACTGACAAATTCACAGATCTGAAATGACAACATTAGCCTCAAATATTTATTCTAAAAGCAAAGGACGCCTTCGAGTAAAAGCTTAGTTTTCCTGTAGGGTGTTTGTTTCATTTTCTCAAACGAGTAGGGATCTTTGAAAAACAAATTGCTAATACAAGAAATTGTATATTAAAGAGGAGACCGAGCTGCAGCAGGGCCTGAGAGGGAGGAAGACCGACTCGGTGACGATTAATATGCGGAATGAGAGGCCATTTGGCTGCAGTCAGTGTGGGAAGAGGTTCAGTCATTTGTGTGACTTAAAAAAACACCCACGGATTCACACCACTGAGCGGCCCTACAGCTGCAGTCAGTGTGAGAAGAGTTTCGGTTGCTTAAGCGTCTTAAAAAATCACCAGCAGATTCACACAGGCGAGAGACCTTACGTCTGCGGTCAGTGCGGGGAAGACGTTTCATCAGCTGAGCAGCTTATCGGTGCCTCAGCGGATTCACACCGGCGAGAGGCCTTATGTCTGCAGTCAGTGCGGGGAAGAGCTTCAGCTGCTCGAGTCACGTAAAAGCCCATCAGTGTCTTCACTCAGGTCTGTCGCTGCAGTCAGTGCAGGAAGAGTTTTCACCAGCCTGGGGATTTCAAAGAGCACCAGCAGATCCACCTGTTCAAAAAGCCATTCAGCTGCAGTCAGTGCGGGAAGTTCACTCGCTCGAGCAGCCTGAAGAAGCACCAGCAGATTCACACAGGGGAGCGACCGTTCAGCTGCAGCCACTGCGGGAAGAGGTTCACTCGCTCCAGCAGCCTGACGGAGCACCAGCAGATTCACACAGGGAGAGACCGTTCAGCTGCAGTCAGTGCGGGAAGAGGTTCACTCGCTCGAGCAGCCTGAAGAAGCACCAGCAGATTCACACAGGGAGAGACCGTTCAGCTGCAGTCAGTGCGGGAAGAGGTTCACTCGCTCCAGCAGCCTGAAGAAGCACCAGCAGATTCACACAGGGGAGCGACCATTCAGCTGCAGTCAGTGCGGGAAGAGGTTCACTCGCTCCAGCAGCCTGAAGAAGCACCAGCAGATTCACACAGGGGAGCGACCATTCAGCTGCAGTCAGTGCGGGAAGAGGTTCACTCGCTCCAGCAGCCTGAAGAAGCACCAGCAGATTCACACAGGGGAGCGACCATTCAGCTGCAGTCAGTGCGGGAAGAGGTTCACTCGCTCCAGCAGCCTGAAGAAGCACCAGCAGATTCACACAGGGGAGCGACCGTTCAGCTGCAGTCAGTGCGGGAAGAGGTTCACTCGCTCCAGCAGCCTGAAGAAGCACCAGCAGATTCACACGGGGGAGAGACCGTTCAGCTGCAGTCAGTGCGGGAAGAGGTTCACTCCCTCCAGCAGCCTGAAGAAGCACCAGCAGATTCACACGGGGGAGAGACCGTTCAGCTGCAGTCAGTGCGGGAAGAGGTTCACTCGCTCCAGCAGCCTGAAGAAGCACCAGCAGATTCACACAGGGGAGAGACCGTTCAGCTGCAGTCAGTGCGGGAAGAGGTTCACTCGCTCCAGCAGCCTGAAGAAGCACCAGCAGATTCACACAGGGGAGCGACCATTCAGCTGCAGTCAGTGCGGGAAGAGGTTCACTCGCTCCAGCAGCCTGAAGAAGCACCAGCAGATTCACACAGGGGAGCGACCATTCAGCTGCAGTCAGTGCGGGAAGAGGTTCACTCGCTCCAGCAGCCTGAAGAAGCACCAGCAGATTCACACAGGGGAGCGACCGTTAATCTGCAGCCACTGTGGGAAGAGGTTCAATCGCTCCAGCAGCCTGACGGAGCACCAGCAGATTCACACAGGGAGAGATCGTTCAACTGCAGTCAGTGCGGGAAGAGGTTCACTTGCTCCAGCAGCCTGAAGAAGCACCAGCAGATTCACACAGGGGAGAGACCGTTCAGCTGCAGTCAGTGCGGGAAGAGGTTCACTCGCTCCAGCAGCCTGAAGAAGCACCAGCAGATTCACACGGGGGAGAGACCGTTCAGCTGCAGTCAGTGTGGGAAGAGGTTCACTCGCTCCAGCAGCCTGAAGAAGCACCAGCAGATTCACACGGGGGAGAAACCGTTCAGTTGCAGTCAGTGCGGGAAGAGGTTCACTCGCTCCAGCAGTCTGAAGAAGCACCAGCAGATTCACACGGGGGAGAGACCGTTCAGTTGCAGTCAGTGCGGGAAGAGGTTCACTCGCTCCAGCAGTCTGAAGAAGCACCAGCAGATTCACACGGGGGAGAGACCGTTCAGCTGCAGTCAGTGCGGGAAGAGGTTCACTCGCTCCAGCAGCCTGAAGAAGCACCAGCAGATTCACACGGGGGAGAGACCGTTCAGCTGCAGCCACTGCGGGAAGAGGTTCACTCGCTCCAGCAGCCTGAAGAAGCACCAGCGGATTCACACGGGGGAGAGACCGTTCAGCTGCAGTCAGTGCGGGAAGAGGTTCACTCGCTCCAGCAGCCTGACGGAGCACCAGCAGATTCACACAGGGGAGAGACCGTTCAGCTGCAGTCAGTGCGGGAAGAGGTTCACTCGCTCCAGCAGCCTGACGGAGCACCAGCAGATTCACACAGGGAGAGACCGTTCAGCTGCAGTCAGTGCGGGAAGAGGTTCACTCGCTCCAGCAGCCTGAAGAAGCACCAGCAGATTCACACGGGGGAGAGACCGTTCAGCTGCAGTCAGTGCGGGAAGAGGTTCACTCGCTCCAGCAGCCTGAAGAAGCACCAGCAGATTCACACGGGGAGAGACCGTTCAGCTGCAGTCAGTGCGGGAAGAGGTTCACTCGCTCCCGCAGCTTGAAGAAGCACCAGCAGATTGACACAGGGGAGCGACCGTTCAGCTGCAGTCAGTGCGGGAAGAGGTTCACTCGCTCCAGCAGCCTGAAGAAGCACCAGCAGATTCACACAGTGAGAGACCATTCAGTTGCAGTCAGTGCGGGAAGAGGTTCACTCGCTCCAGCAGTCTGACGGAGCACCAGCAGATTGACACAGGGGAGAGACCGTTCAGCTGCAGTCAGTGCCAGAAGAGCTTTTCGCACGTAAGCAATTTGAAGAAGCACCGGCAGACCCACACGGGCGAGCGGCCCTGCGGCTGCAGCCTGTGCGGCAGGAGCTTCAGCTGCACCTTGAGAGAGCACCAGTGGACCCACATCGGCGAGCGGCCCTTCTCCCGTGGTGAGTGCGGGCGGAGCTCCGGCTGCTCGAGCAGCTTGAAGAAGCTGTACACCTGCGGGTTGTGTGGGAAGAGCTTCGGCCATTCCAGGATCTTGAAGGACCATGAGCGGATCCACACGGGGGAGCGGCCCTATGACTGCGGTCAGTGTGGGAAGAGCTTTGTTTACTCGAATGACCCCAGGCGGCACCAGTGAGTTCACACAGGGGAGAGGCCCTACAGCTGCCCACAGTCTGGGAAGAGCTTCAGTTGTGCCGTCCACTTGAAAGAGCACCGGCGAGTCCACACTGGTGAGAAGCCGTTCAGCTGCAGCCAGTGCGGGAAGAGTTTTAGCCAGTCAAGCAGCTTGAAAAAGCACCAGAGAAACCACTAGTGGAAGACACTTCACAGTTTCCCCTGGTGCGTCCAGAGCGCTAGTGTAGATCACGCTGCTGTAAGTCTATGTTGGAACTTGTCCGCAGGCGCTTGGCGGTGTCGCAGTGTGAGAGGGGGAGGAGCCGCGGCGAACGCCAGTAAAAGTCAATGCCCCTCCTGAGGGGGCGGAGGTACCAGCGTGAGGCTAGCAGAAACCAAAAAAAAAAACACAAGAAAGGGGAAAAAACAATTTAAAAGGAAAAAGACAGATGCAGACTGGACCGCCCCTATTTCATGAGGCTTAGAAGCGCCCAGGCTGGTCTTACCCTATCAACCCAAAGGTTCATGGCAGGACAGGGGGAGAAAAGGTCAGCCTGCCCCCGTGGCGATACACCGCGGGACAGGCTGAAAAGAAAAGAAAATGAAAACAAAAAACCAACGGCCTTGACGCTCTCTCCCCGCTGGAGAGTCCCCTGTGGGCCTGTCACTGGAAGATCCTCCCCTTGCGGGGGTCTGCTCGTCCCTCCGGGGAGGTGCTGAGTGTGTCTTTCAGGGCCCCCACAGCTGCGGCTTGTCGTTAGGCGTTCATTAGCCAGGACAGCTGTGGCTAATGGACAGACTCTGCCCCAGATTTTGTCTGATTCTACCCATCTATCTGCTACTTAAATCTTTCTCTCGGAAAGACTTCATTCAAGCAGAAATTGAAACTCGCAACCAGAAACACCTCAAGCAACCAAAATCAAAGTTAGTGAGCTGCCCTCTTTATTGCTCCCATTAGGTATGGAGATGCTGGTTGAAGCTTTACTGAGACAACAAGAATGGTCACAATTTCGGACATTCCCTTTCCCTAGTTTTTAGGATCAGAGATCTGGAGATCTGCCTTTGCCGTACGTTCCTGTACGTTCCTGTACCTTCTTCGCCTGCTGCGCTTTCCTTCGGCACAGAAGCAGGAGGAGAGCTGCTGAGCCAGGCCTGAGGCTCAACCTGCATTCAATGACCTGCCTTCCCTGACCTTTGATCTCAAGCTGTGTCAGATGTGACCCGCAGAGGAATCAGTGGAGGCTGGAGAAGAAGAAGAGTCCAGCTTGACAAAGTTGCTGTAATAAAGACGAAGCTCTTTTTACAGTAGAAGTGGTAAGTATGGGCTTTCTGGTGGGCTGTTACCTCAGTGAACTGCACACGGTGTTGTTTCCGGACCAGCTGTGTGGGGGTGGGGGTGCAGGGACACTGTGGTGGTGGATTTGGGCAGGAGTTAGAATAAAACCCTTCTGCTTTCCTTGTATCTCTGTATCTCCTCCTTCTGCGGCTGAACAGAGGGGCTTGGACTCCTCCAATTGTCTGGGGTACCACTATTGTTGGGTACCAACAATAGGGGGGTCACCTTGATGGTGGGGATGATGGGCTGGGAGAGGTGGGGTACAACTGGGGCTATATTTCCTTTTCTTCTGTGCATTGTTCCAAGAAATAAAATGTTTGGCTCAAATCTAGAACTTTGTTTTTTGCGTTTCTGTAATATTTTTAAAAGACGTTCCATTAGCAGTAATGTCACATGGGTGTACATAAGTTTTTATTCATGTGAGGGAAAGAAAGCAGACCATTTGGGGATTACAGTCCTGCTGGCATTTATTCTCAGCTCTGATTGCTGTCACCTTTGCCGGGAGAAGAAAAGGTTTGTTCAGCTGGTTTCTTAGCCTTGTCTTCATCCCTGACAGGGTCTTTCACTGACTGGTTTACTTGCAATGTTAATGGAAGGCCTATCACTAATTAGGTGGGTGCCATTGTGGCACAGTGGTGGGCATTGCTGCCTCACAGCGCTGGGGCCCTGGGTCAGTTCCGGTCCTTGTGTGCTGTCTGTGTGGAGTTTGTATGTTCATCCTGTGTTCATGTGAGTTTCCTCTAGGTGCTCCACTGTACTCAACAGTCCAAAGACTTACTGGTGGGTTAATTGGCTTCTGGGAAAATTGACCCTGGTGAATGTGTATGTCTGTGCCTGCCCCTGCCCTGTGGTGGATTGGCATCCCTCCCAGGGTGTACCCCGCCTTGTGCCTGTTGCCTGCCAGGAGTGGTGCCTGCAAACCCTTTACTGGATAAAGGTGTTCCAAGATGGATGGAGGGATCGTTCACTGGAAAACGAGAAGATTCCTGCCAGGATTCTCCATGAAAAATCTGTTACTCCTCTCATTCCCAGTGAGAAAATTCCAAGAATACTCTAGGTTCAATCAAGATCACCTCCTTGGGTCTTACTCCTTACTCCTTACTGTCAGGACAATCTGGTGTTGGTACAGTGACTGTGAACAAACTGTATGTAGGCACCTTCATTACCAAGATTGTTACAGAAAACATACAGATGTTATAACAATGGAGTGTGTCAGGTATTCTGTGTGCACTGCGAGTCCATTTTACACATTTTGCTGACACACAGGAAAAAAAAGTCAGGTTTGTCCAAGTATTGTGTGTTGTGCAAGAATTGGCACCCTCACGCAGGGCAGTGAACATAAACAGTTGGGTTCTGGGAAATCAGTGTCAAAATACTGCTGTATCATCTGTGGAACTTTCTGTGTCTGGGGTGGGAGTTGAATCAGGTTTACTCTCTCTCCTCCTTCACATTCACTTCCAGAGAGCTTTGGAACAAGTGACCTGTAAGAGAAAGCTGTTCGAATTCCACTGTGGGAAAGAGAAACTCAGGAGGAAAGAGGTAAGACACTTTTATCACCAATTTAAGCTCATCAACACGTCTTATTAATGTCCTGTTATGACCGCAGTATACTTTGATTCTGACACAAATACCTCGTATAAATGTATCATTCTACGGACACAAATAACTCACATTAATTTTTTTTTGCTGTTAATATACTGTAACTCTTACATGAATACCTCACATTAATATACTGTATTACTTGCAATGTTAATGGAAGGCCTATCACTAATTAGGTGGGTGCCATTGTGGCACAGTGGTGGGCATTGCTGCCTCACAGCACTGGGGCCCTGGGTCAGTTCCGGTCCTTGTGTGCTGTCTGTGTGGAGTTTGTATGTTCATCCTGTGTTCATGTGAGTTTCCTCTAGGTGCTCCACTGTACTCCACAGTCCAAAGACTTACTGGTGGGTTAATTGGCTTCTGGGAAAATTGACCCTGATGAATGTGTGTGTCTGTGTCTGCCCCTGCCCTGTGGTGGACTGGCATCCCTCCCAGGGTGTACCCCGCCTTGTGCCTGTTGCCTGCCAGGAGTGGTGCCTGCAAACCCTTTACTGGATAAAGGTGTTCCAAGATGGATGGAGGGATCGTTCACTGGCAAACGAGAAGATTCCTGCCAGGATTCTCCATGAAAAATCTGTTACTCCTCTCACTCCCAGTGAGAAAATTCCAAGAATACTCTAGGTTCAATCAAGATCACCTCCTTGAGTCTTACTCCTCCAGACAAGGCCTCTCTGGAGCAGCCCAGCACAGATCTTGATGAAGGAAGGGGAAGAGGCCTGTGATGAGAGTATCTGTATGTGATCATGCTGAGTTCTTGTGTCCTGCCCACAGGGTGACAGACTTATTAGGTGTGAAGTAAAAGTATCTAAATACACACTGTAGTTTTAGTGACTGAATTCTAAAATAAATGAAGACTGCAATATCAATATCTGCAAAACACGCTTAATGAAGGTTAAGTTAATATTATCACAGTGTCTTTGACCTTTTTTAATCTTTAGTCACACAGCTGGGACCATGACAATGTTTGCACAGCTCAGAAATGTTTGCACAGCTCAGCCATATTTGTCACTATTCCAGTGGCCTCAGTGTAGAGGTCAGTTATTCCGAATAGGAGCTGGAGAAGAAGCCTTTCTAATAGATAGATACTTTATTGACCCCGTGAGGGAAATTGCAGAATTTTTTTGAATACAATTTCTACTCATGTTTCCAGTTTAATCAGTTCATGCGGCTGAGTTGTTCTGCCTTGAATGTCGCAAGGGCTCTGTATTCACCCACACGCCTGTGATAAAATATCAGAATTACTGTCAGGACAATCTGGTGTTGGTACAGTGACTGTGAACAAACTGTATGTAGGCACCTTCTGTACCAAGATTGTTACAGAAAACATACAGATGTTATAACAATGGAGAGTGTCAAGTATTCTGTGTGCACTGCGAGTCCATTTTACACATTTTGGTGATACACAGGAAAAATAAGCCAGGTTTGTCCAAGTATTGTGTGTTGTGCAAGAATTGGCACCCTCACGCAGGGCAGTGAACATAAACAGTTGGGTTCTGGGAAATCAGTGTCAATCTGTATTATCTGGGGGACTTTCTGTGGAACTTTCTGTGTCTGGGGTGGGGAGTTGAATCAGGTCTACTCTCTCTCCTCCTTCACATTCACTTCCAGAGAGCTTTGGAACAAGTGACCTGTAAGAGAAAGCTGTTCGAATTCCACTGTGGGAAAGAGAAACTCAGGAGGATAGAGGTAAGACAATTTTATCACCAATTTAAGCTAATCAATACGTCTTATTAATGTCCTGTTATGACCGCAGTATACTTTAATTCTGACACAAATACCTCGTATAAATGTATCATTGTACGGACACAAATAACTCACATGAATTTTATTAAGCTGGTAATATACTGTAACACTTACATGAATACCTCACATTAATATACTGTAATACTTGCAATGTTAATGGAAGGCCTATCACTAATTAGGTGGGTGCCATTGTGGCACAGTGGTGGGCATTGCTGCCTCACAGCGCTGGAGCCCTGGGTCAGTTCCGGTCCTTGTGTGCTGTCTGTGTGGAGTTTGTATGTTCATCCTGTGTTCATGTGAGTTTCCTCTAGGTGCTCCACTGTACTCCACAGTCCAAAGACTTACTGGTGGGTTAATTGGCTTCTGGGAAAATTGACCCTGGTGAATGTGTGTGTCTGTGTCTGCCCCTGCCCTGTGGTGGACTGGCATCCCTCCCAGGGTGTACCCTGCCTTGTGCCTGTTGCCTGCCAGGAGTGGTGCCTGCAAACCCTTTACTGGATAAAGGTGTTTCAAGATGGATGGAGGGATCGTTCACTGGCAAACGAGAAGATTCCTGCCAGGATTCTCCATGAAAAATCTGTTACTCCTCTCACTCCCAGTGAGAAAATTCCAAGAATACTCTAGGTTCAATCAAGATCACCTCCTTGAGTCTTACTCCTCCAGACAAGGCCTCTCTGGAGCAGCCCAGCACAGATCTTGATGAAGGAAGGGGAAGAGGCCTGTGATGAGAGTATCTGTATGTGATCATGCTGAGTTCTTGTGTCCTGCCCACAGGGTGACAGACTTATTAGGTGTGAAGTAAAAGTATCTAAATACACACTGTAATTTTAGTGACTGAATTCTAAAATAAATGAAGACTGCAATATCAATATCTGTAAAACACGCTTAATGAAGGTTAAGTTAATATTATCACAGTGTCTTTGACCTTTTTTAATCTTTAATCACACAGCTGGGACCATGACAATGTTTGCACAGCTCAGAAATGTTTGCACAGCTCAGCCATATTTGTCACTATTCCAGTGGCCTCAGTGTAGAGGTCAGTTATTCCGAATAGGAGCTGGAGAAGAAGCCTTTCTAATAGATAGATACTTTATTGACCCCGTGAGGGAAATTGCAGAATTTTTTTGAATACAGTTTCTACTCATGTTTCCAGTTTAATCAGCTCATGCGGCTGAGTTCTTCTGCCTTGAATGTCACAAGGGCTCTGTATTCACCCACACGCCTGTGATAAAATATCAGAATTACTGTCAGGACAATCTGCTGTTGGTACAGTGACTGTGAACAAACTGTATGTAGGCACCTTCTGTACCGAGATCGTTCCAGAAAACATACAGATGTTATAACAATGGAGTGTGTCAAGTATTCTGTGTGCACTGTGAGTCCATTTTACACATTTTGCTGACACACAGGAAAAATAAGCCAGGTTTGTCCAAGTATTGTGTGTTGTGCAAGAATTGGCACCCTCACGCAGGGCAGTGAACATAAACAGTTGGGTTCTGGGAAATCAGTGTCAATCTGTATTGTCTGGGGGACTTTCTGTGGAACTTTCTGTGTCTGGGGTGGGAGTTGAATCAGGTCTGCTCTCTCTCCTCCTTCACATTCACTTTCAGAGAGCTTTGGAACAAGTGACCTGTAAGAGAAAGCTGTTCGAATTCCACTGTGGGAAAGAGAAACTCAGGAGGATAGAGGTAAGACAATTTTATCACCAATATAAGCTAATCAATATGTCTTATTAATGTCCTGTCATGACATGAATACCGCAATATACTTTAATTCTGACACAAATACCTAGTATAAATGTATCATTGTACAGACACAAGTAACTCACATTATTTTTTTTATGCTGGTAATATACTGTAACACTTACATGAATACCTCACATTAATATACTGTAATTCTGTTAATATACTGTAACAGTAAAAATAATATCTCACATCAATATACTGTAATACTGACATGAATACCTCACATTAATATACTGTAATACTGTTACTGTACTGTAACACTGACATGAATACCTCACATTAATATACTGTAATACTGTCAATACACTGTAACACTCACATGAATACCTCACATTAATATACTGTAATACTGTTACAGTACTGTAACACTCACATGAATACCTCACATTAGTATATTGTAATACTGTTACTGTACTGTAACACTCACATGAATACCTCATATTAGTATACTGTAACTCTGACATGAATACCTCACATTAATAAGTTAAGATGAAATTTGTATTGTCCCCTGAGGGAAAATGCTTATGGACACCCAGCACTCATGTACATTTAAATAGAATAGAATTCCAAAACAAAAAGGGAGAAGAAAAACATTTTAGTATTACAAAAAAAAGAAAAACATTGTACATCATTCTATTGCACATGTACAGTATAACACATAACAACATGTAACATTAATAACACATCACAAAACATATTGCACTCAAGTGGGTTGTAAGAGTCAAAATTGTGCTTATCTTTGACATTTGCGTTGACAGCTTTAATGGATCATGGAACAAAGGAATGTTTGTATCGGATTTACATTTGGGAAACCTAAAACGTTTATACTGTAACACTGATAGGAATATCTCACATTAATATACTGTAATACTGGTAATATACTGTAATACTGACAGGAATACCCCACATTAATATACTGTAACTCTGACATGAATAACTCACATTAATATACTGTAACACTGTTAATATACTGTAACTCTGACATGAATACCTTTCATTAATATACTGTAATACTGTTACTGTACTGTAACTCTGACATGAATACCTCACATTAGTATACTGTAATACTGTTTATATTCTGTAATACTGATAGGAATCCCTCAACATTAGTGTGCTGTAATACTGACGTACATGAATTATCTTTCTGAATTATTATCTTGTACAGAGGCCTGGTATCACTGCATGTTTTCACTATCAGTATCCTCTGATCTGATATATTGTGCTCTACCCAGTGTGGGGACGGTTACTCATGAAGGTAATCTATTACAGTAATAAGTTGCTTTATTAATACGTGGTTGGGGAGTAATGATTTAACAGTTATACAGTAAGTCATTTCTCATTGCTCACTGCAGCTGATGAGCTTCTCAGATGACTTTCTCGCCACTGCTTCCTCACACTATGAACGTGGACAGCCACTGCACTGGATTAGGTTGAACAGTAACTTTCCCCTCGCTGGCGGTTCATGATCTGGCTCACAGGGGATTCGCAGGTCTTCTCTTCAGCAGGTTCAGAAGGGTGACAGTGGTAGGGATCACCAGGACACACAGGCACCCGTCGCTCTGATCTGTGTCCTGCTCTTCCAGCGGTCCTCATGCAGAGAGACAGAGGCGCCGCCACCAGCATGTCCCCCTCCAGCCTCCTCCTCGCCCTGGTCTGTCTCTGTGCCCGACTGGACCAGGCCGGGTCCAAGGTGGATCCGGGCTTCAGCAACTGCAAGGAGTTCTTCTACCATAAGACGACTCCCGAGTGGTTCACATCTGACACAGACAGGGATATCTGTCAGTCGCTTGACGGCTTCAATTCATACTTCGCCACCAAGTACGACACGGGGAGCAGGATTCCACTCTGGTCCGCCTACAAACTCAACACGAAGTCCTGCCGCACCCAGCCGGCCCGCAGGCAGACCTGGTTTGTGGAGCCGCAGGTAATCTGGGGCAGCTAGTGTAGTTGCGCAGGATTTCTGGAAGGGATAAGATAGCGTACAAGGGATCAAACCAGCCCTGCAGTTGTCTGGCCTTACCTGTACAACAGAGCCACTTACTGTCTCTTGACTTTCCTCTTGCTTCTGATAGATATAATACGCACAAGTCCAGATTCCTAAAACACTACTGAGCGAATCTTTATAATACCACATCTAACGCTGCAAGACAGTTCTCCTCAGGTCCCTAAACAAGATGCAGATCAGAGAGCGTCCACTTGTTTCTTTTATCGTGAAGAAGAGGCACCAGATCTTGTGGCACACTCAGTCACGTCCTTTAGCAGGAAGTGATATTGCTGACCTGATGCAACTGCTGATGAAGCAGTAGATTAATTTGGTCCACCCTCTCTCCCAAGTCTCCATCTCAGTCGGCTGCTGTCCTAAAATCAACTTGTCCTTGTCTCGTTCCTTCAGGGCTTTGAAAGATTGTCCCATCCCTGTTTCCTTTACTAAAGACAAATGTTATGTTATGTTATAAGTTTTGTTTCTCATAACTCTTCCTCCCCCAGGTTTTCAGCTTGGACAAAGAGCCACCGATGACAAGCGAAGCGAATTCAGACTTGAGCATCGCTGATCTCAAATCGACCCAAGCCATCAACGAAGACTACCAGGACACGTCCTACGACCGCGGCCACTTGAACCCCTTTCTTTTTCAGTGCGACCAGGGCCGTACGGCCACCTTCACCCTCACCAACGCTGCTCCCATGGACCCCTGCTTCATCAGGGTGCGCTGGTACAAACTGGAGAAGGCGCTGAAGGATCAGCTGCAGAAAGAGTGCAACGATATTGAAGGTGACTCATACCTGATCACCGGCACAGTTCCGAACCAGAACAGGAAAATCCCTGTTCAACATGAAGACGAGGAGGGAGACAGGACCCGGGACTACGACAGAGTGTCTGTGCCCAGTCACGTCTGGACAGCTGTGTGCTGTGACCATGCAGAGCAGGAACAACAATTTTCGTTTGCTTTTCTGGGTGAAAATCAAGAGGAATCACAGCTGGAGACCTTGTCAGTGGCAGAGCTGAATCTCAGACTCCCAGGTCTGTATGGAAGATCCAAAAGTATCAAACTCTTCGCTGATGACTGCAATGGCGATTCTGAAAAAAGTGGAAATATACTGGCATCAGTCAGGAGTAAAGTGCTTGATTCTTTTAAAGCCCAGATCACAGATGATGATTCCCAAATCATCCGAGAGAGCAAGAGGGCCAAGCTTGACAAGGACAAACAAGGGATCATGCAGAGCAAGCACTTGAAGGAACAAAATCTTCTCCTCCTTAGTGAGGGATACTACTATCGTTTTGACAATTTGAGGGAATGGTTCAACACTATGTCCACACTGTACAGGGAAGACAAACTGGCTTGTGTGCTCACTGCCCCCAGTGCTGTGTATAGGGAGGTGGCCCAGTCTGATGGAGGAGGTGCAACATGCTCTCTGACCACAGACATCCAGGGCACCAGCAAGACTATCACAGCCAGTGGCTTTCCCTGCACAGCGTCTGATCAGTGTGGATATAAGAACAATAGTTACTCCTGGTGCAACACAAAGCAAGGTTATGATTACTGTTGTGTTAGAGAGTGCTCTCTGAAAGACTCATACTATCAGTGTTGGAATGGTTATGGATATGTCGCCTGTTCCCCTCAGTACTCCGCTGTTACTGCCAAGGGAACCCCATGTCGCCCCGATCAACAGTGTGCCAAGTATGGTAAAGACTATTACTGGTGCTACACTGATTACAACAACAACTGGGAATTCTGCTGCTCCCCAACACACTACTGTGACAATCATGGTTACGGTTACCGATGGTGTTACACAGATGACCGTCATTCCAATTGGCAATATTGTTGACAAGCTTTTCTAATGGAGGGAGAGGTTACTGCACTGACACAATTCTGTCCACAGTAACACACTCTCTCTCTCTGTGTGTGAAGTTACTGCACTGACACATACAGTCAAATTTACTCTTTGTGTGAGATTAATGCACTAACACAATTCTGTCTGCAGTCATATTTACTCTGTGTGTGAGATTAATGCACTCACACAATTCTGTCTGCAGTCATATTTACTCTCTGTGTGAGATTAATGCACTAACACAATTCTGTCTACAGTCAAATTTACTCTTTGTGTGAGATTAATGCACTAAGAATTCTGTCTACAGTCATATTTACTCTTTGTGTAAGATTAATACACTAACACAATTCTGTCTATAGTAACACTCTTCCTGTCTGCGTGAGGTTACTTCAATAACTCTCTAACAGTGAATTGAGATGATTCTTCATACAGAAAACAAAAAGAACCGACACCCCAGCTGGACTGATCGTAATATTAACAAATGTGTGCATGGTGGCCGGACATTCTCAGAAATGGCTTCTCCAATGACCTCTAGTTTAACGATTTCATATACATTGTGTTTTCCACCAGTGACTGTCAGCTGTGTACCTGTTTCCTTGGAGTGATTCTGTACTTTTCATGTGGGGTGGCGGGGACCCTTGTAGTTTGCCTCTCAATAAATCCTGTTCCTTGCTGATGCCAAGCTCTGTTGTCTTCCTATAAGATATGTACATGTCCACTCATGTATTTCCACTCTGTGACAGGGGGCTGAGGGGCACGAGCACGTTACGAACCCAGAAGCACAGTGCAGGAGTTTCTATTCTTTATTCTTTAAGTGGTGAAAACCACCATTAATCATTGCAATCCTAAGTACCAACTGTGTCAGACCTGTTACCTGTACATCACAAACAAAACTGATCATAACCATGCAGGAAAGAGCCCATTAAAACCTTCATTTATTAACTAATTAACTTACTAATATTCAGCCACTGTATCGATTAAAGGACAATTATGTCCTCTAGTGGCAGGTTGGCCACAAACCTGCCCAATTAGAGATAATGGGGTTTATTCCTCCAGATAAATTTGAAAAGTTTAGAGTCAATTTTCCTAATAATTGAAGGTGGTATATCCAGAACCAGTGAAGCATAAACGAATCTAGATAAGCCCTCAGATTTAGATAAAAGTATTTGACCATTTAAAGAAGGGTCTCTTAACAACCATAAGTCAAGTTTTTTCTCAAATGAATGCATAATTGGAAAGAAGTTTAAATCATTTCTAATTTTTGGATTTTTGGAAATCTTAGTACCAAGATATTCAACTACATCTTTAACAGGAATATTACATATGGATGAGACATCACAATTCCCAAGAGCCATCAGTTCACTTTTTTTTTTT
Organism: Atractosteus spatula; assembly: GCF_055471065.1. NCBI lineage: Eukaryota > Metazoa > Chordata > Actinopteri > Semionotiformes > Lepisosteidae > Atractosteus > Atractosteus spatula. Next base: position 11,907,058 of record NC_142710.1, on the reverse strand, counting down.
AATTTAGAGAAGGACCAGAAACAGAGGAAAAAACCTTTATACACTTAATTGCCTTCTCAATCTCTGCACGGTTTCTTAAAAATAGCGTTGTGTCATCAGCTAATTGGGAACACTTATCTCTCTAGCCTGTATTTGGATATCCTGAAACACATCTCTGTTTATATGAATAGCCATAACTTGTGTGACCAGCAGGAATACAGGGATATCTGCCAGTCGCTTAGTGGCTTCACTTCATACTTCCCACCAAGTACGACACGGGGAGCAGGATACTCCTCTGGTCCGCCTACAGACTCGACACATGTAGCCGCAGGTAGGGTCTTGTTCAGGGTTTGTGGAGGGGATGAGGTGTGGATACAGAACATGACATGATCTAACTCTCTCAGGGAAGAGTCGCCCGCTGTTGGGATCAAACCAGCCCTTTAATCTTAATCAATTCACATCTGGCAGCCCACTGAAGCTCAGCAGGTGTGAGTCTGGTCAGTACGTGGAGGGGAGGCTCCTGGGAGAAACCAAGGTTGCTGCTGGAAGAGGTGTTAGTGGGGCCTATGTGGTCTACGTGGGTCTTAATGCCCCAGTATAGTGACAGGGATACTATACCGTTAAATGGCGCCGTCCTTTGGATGAGATGTAAAACCAAGGTCCTGAGTCTCTGTGGTCATTAAAAATCCCAGGGTGTTTCTTGAAGAGAGTAAGGGTGTAACCCTGGTGTCCTGGCCAAATTTCCCTTTGGCCTTTACCAGTCATGGCCTCCTAATAACCCCCCAATCTGAACTGGCTTCATCACTCTGTTGTCCTCCCCATTGAATGCTGGTGTGTGGGGAGTGTACTGGTGCACTACGGCTGCCATCACATCATCCAGTTGGGGCTGCAAGCTGGTGCTGGTGGAGGGGATCCCCATTACCTGTAAAGAGCTTTGAGTGGAGTGTCCAGAAAAGCTCTATACAGATGCAGCCATTCAAAGTTCGCAGTACAAACCTGTGCGGCACGCATCTACCCACAAACCACCGTGGCGTACCGCGGTACGTGATTGGCTGGCCAAAATGACTGACAGGGGCACTTGTGGTGCACTGGTCGGTAGTGAAAAGATTCAATCGTTTAATCTCTTTACTGTGCACATTTTAATTAGTATTTAATATTTATATGGAATTTTACCACTAAAGGGAAATTTTAGTAGCTGAGCACAAAAAGAATAGGATCATAACGGATCTGAAGGTCATAAACGATATTAATTTAGGAACATAAACATGTATATTGCTGGTATTGGTATTTTAAAGAAAAAATACACACCAGTATTCCATTTCTCCCTAAACATTTTAAGAATCAAAGTCTTACATGTGGTTATTTTGAAACGTTTGTACGTGCTCCTTCTGACCATGTTACTGTACGTTTATATACTTTGTGAAAATTGATCGTTTTAACCTTTTCGGCAAATACGCTCGTTATCGGATTAAACAAAAGCATATTTTTAGAATTGGATTAATAGGGAATATAATATGGATTCGCGTATCTATAAAATATAATAACAGTATAACTATATTCACGTACTGTTGCACAAACAGTAGTATAAGACTTTCCATTGATACAGTATGTGTATGGCTGTTTCAGTGGCTGTCATACAACTTGTCTTGGTGGTGTGATAGCTTAAGTGACTGGCTTATAATGTGGAGGTCATGTGTTTAAACCCAGGTGTTACCATGGGTTTTCATTTAACAAATAAACATTTCTTTGAAAAACTAAAATAGGAAATATTATTGGCATTATATTGAAATTTTTTATATTTCTAAATATCACAACATGTTGTTTTTGCATCTCTCTCTCTCTCTTTCTCTCTCTCTCTCTGCGGGAGTGCTGGCTGTGTCGAATTTCACTCCACAAAGACTAAGTCTCTGTGTTTACATTGTTTGTAAACAAACCGGTTTCACAGGTATTTTCAAAGTAGAATTGACGAGTCTTCCAATGAAAGACAGTCCACCTTCCCCGCACTGACAAATGTTTTCTTAGAAAAACACATTCACAGCGCGAAGCTGTGTCAGTCTTCTGTGGAAAAAAATCGGTTTGAACACCATGGGTGCTGTTTTTAATGAGCTGCTGAGTAAAGACTGGGAATTTTCCTGCTGTCAGCAGTATTGTGTATATAGTTTTATGTACAGGCTGCGAAAAGTTTCACAAGTAGAGGTCTTTAAAATTAGGCTGGGCAAACGATTTTTTTAATTCTTAAAAAAGAAATAAAAAACGAGATATAATGACGTGTTCCTGCTTAGACATTGCACGACTTTAAAAGCTATAAAAACAGGTTTCGATAGTTAATAACCACTTTTTATGCGCGAAAAACGGGTCATTTTTCATCCTCGTGATCAGCTTAGAATCTCTGTATACGCTGTTTAATTAGGTTTAATTAAACGTTTAAAATACACGAATTTCATAAAAACAACACACGTTTCAAATAGAAAAAATCATATTCTGTTGTCTTCCTGGTATGCAGGACAGATCAGCAGGTCTTTTTCCCCCAGAGGCTCTGAAAACAGCGTGCCGCCCACTGCGCTGTGTCAGGGGGGGGGGGGTGACGGCGGGAAGGAGGAAGCGCGGAGCTCAGTATCGCACAATGGCTGTAAAGCACCAACTGCATCTGCGTTCATAACGTAGTGTTTAAAATTAAACAACGTAAATCATTTTCTTTGACTCCTAAGTCCCTTCATTATGTTTAAGCACAGGGTTTTTCTTTGATACCATCGTTAGACAAAGCAGGAACTTATTGTACTTTCTAATGACATTACACGTGGAAAGATGACAGATTACAGATTTTAATCGTCTTTAATTTTGTGATACATTTTAGAAAAGTTTCATCTAGACATACACCACGAAACTACCCTCGATTGTATTTCTGAATGCTCTGTATAAAAAAACTTGCAGCTTACTCAGCGATTCTAAGGCGATCAGGAGGAAGTGTATTGCATGTCTAATGGTCTAACCCCATTTTCCCCATTTTGATTAAAATCGCAAACGCGCGTTTAATTAAATGCCTTTATTGATTCGCCATCTGACAATGCAATGTAAATCGTTATCTTTGCATTCTAAGTCCCTTAAATCACTTTAAGCTAGCGTTCTCACTATTTAGATTTATTCTTCATACCATCGTCAAACAAAGCAGGAGCGTGTACTACTTCCTCCTGGGATCAAACGTGGAAAGAGTAGAGTGTAATCGTTTTTATTTTTAAAATACATTTTAGAAAAGTGTCATTAATACAAAAAAGTTGCATTTAATACCGCTCGATAGTTATATCAATAGAGATAAGCCCTCTATTAAAGCTCAGATCAAAGATCAAACAGCAATATCTCACACACTGGGACTGATCTGTGATGTGGTGGAGTGTGGATTGTGGCGCTCTAGCAGGTGTGCTGGTGTCTGTGTGGTCCGGGCCGGCTGGCTGTGCCGAACAATAAAAACCGGTTTAACAACTCTTAAGCATGCTGCAGGTTTTGTTAGACCATTAGACATGCAATACACTTCCTCATGATCATCTTAGAATCTTAGAATCCAGCTACAGTACAATCACATTCTCCTGTCTTCCCGTGGTGTAAAACGAATTAGCAGGCGATTGAGATATAACACTGCGGTGCCCACACTGGGGTAAAGTCAGCTTGAAGTTCGAAAATGATTCCTACACGCCTGTAGCTTTTTCACGAAACCTCCTAGAGTTACGAAAACACGTGCTGTGTGTACAAAGCGCATTGTGACTGTTTTCACTGCCTTCACTATGTCGTTTTGAAGCCATTTTTTGACCATGCTCGAATATTCTTTTGTTCATATTGTAACGCTTACGGCCGACAGGTACTGTGTAAGAGCCGGCTTACCAGAGCAGGTGACGTCACCGCCCTTCCCTGTGATAGCAGGACTACAGCTACTGGGCTGTAGAGAGATCTCTCTTTGGCTCACTGGGCTGGGTCCCTGCTGAGCGATGCAGGAGTCCTGGGTTCAAGCCCCCGATGGTGCAGGGCTGACTTAATGCAGCAAAGGCGCCTGCCTGAGCACGCATTGTGTTACACAGAAAGCCTTCAAACCAAATGCACCTTAAAGACCACAACTTGTGAAAATGTTCACAGCCTCCACACAAAAGTATCAGTGAGCTGATTCTCCTTTTTTAAATCTCCGGTTTTTACATCGATGCGTAATTACGCACTAACTGGATCCCTGGGGGACCGATGTGTACACACGTTCACACACGTTTTTAATACAGTTTCTACTCATGATTCTGGTTTAATCAGCTCGTGCGGCTGAGTTCTTCTGCCTTGAATGTCACAAGGGCTCTGTATTCACCCACACGCCTGTGATAAAATATCACACTTACTGTCAGGACAATCTGGTGTTGGTACAGTGACTGTGAACAAACTGTATGTAGGCACCTTCTGTACCGAGATCGTTCCAGAAAACATACAGATGTTATAACAATGGAGAGTGTCAGGTATTCTGGGTGCACTGCGAGTCCATTTTACACATTTTGCTGACACACGGGGAAAAGAAAGTCAAGTTCATCCATGTATTGTGTGTTGTGCAAGAATCAGCACCCTCACACAGGCCACTGTTGCAACACAAAGATGAACATAAACAGTTGGGTTCTGGGAAATCAGTGTCAATCTGTATTGTCTGGGGGACTGTCTGTGGAACTTTCTGTGTCTGGGGTGGGAGTTGAATGAGGTCTACTCTCTCTCCTTCTTCACATTCACTTCCAGAGAGCTTTGGAACAAGTGACCTGTAAGAGAAAGCTGTTTGAATTCCACTGTGGGAAAGAGAAACTCAGGAGGAAAGAGGTAAGACAATTTTATCACCAATATAAGCTAATCAATATGTCTTATTAATGTCCTGTCATGACATGAATACCGCAATATACTTTAATTCTGACACAAATACCTAGTATAAATGTATCATTGTACTGAAATGAATAACTAATTAAAAATTATTTAAATAATTAATTATTTATGCTGTTAATATACTGTAACAATTACACGAATACCTCACATTAATATACTGTAATACTGTTAATACACTGTAACACTGACATGAATACCTCACATTAATATACTGTAAAACTGTTAATACACTGTAATACTGATATGAATACCTCACATTAATATACTGTAATACTGTTAATACACTGTAACTCTGACATGAATACCTCACATTAATATACTGGAATACTTTTACTGTACTGTAACACTGACATGAATACCTCACATTAATATACTGTAATACTGTTAATATACTGTAACACTAACATGAATATCTCACATTAGTATACTGTAATACTGTTAGTATACTGTAACTCTGACATGAATACCTCACATTAATATACTGTTACACTGTTAATATTCTTTAATACTGATAGGAGTCCCTCAGCATTAGTGTGCTGTAATACTGACGTACATGAATTATCTTTGTGAATTATTATCTTGTACAGAGGCCTGATATCACTGCATGTTTTCACTATCAGTATCCTCTGATCTGATTTATTGTGCTCTACCCAGTGTGGGGACGGTTACTCATGAAAGTAATCTATTACAGTAATAAGTTGCTTGTGTAAGGGATTGTTTTGCTCAGTTGATACGTGGTTGGGGAGCAATGATTTAACAGTTATACAGTAAGTCATTTCTCATAGCTCACTGCAGCTGATGAGCTTCTCAGATGACTTTCTCCCCACTTCTTCCTCACACTATGAACGTGGACAGCCACTGCACTGGATTAGGTTGAACAGTAACTTTCCCCTCGCTGGCGGTTCATGATCTGGCTCACAGGGGATTCGCAGGTCTTCTCTTCAGCAGGTTCAGAAGGGTGACAGTGGTAGGGATCACCAGGACACACAGCCACCCGTCGCTCTGATCTGTGTCCTGCTCTTCCAGCGGTCCTCATGCAGAGAGACAGAGGCGCCGCCACCAGCATGTCCCCCTCCAGCCTCCTCCTCGCCCTGGTCTGTCTCTGTGCCCGGCCGGACCGGGCTGGGTCCATGGTGGATCCGGGCTTCAGCAACTGCAAGGAGTTCTTCTACCGTGAGACGACTCCCAAGTGGTTCACATCTGACACAGACAGGGATATCTGCCAGAATTACTACAACATTTACTTCGCCACCAAGTACGACACGGGGAGCAGGATACCCCTCTGGTCCGCCTACAGACTCGACACGAAGTCCTGCCGCACCCAGCCGACCCGCAGGCAGACCTGGTTTGTGGAGCCGCAGGTAACCTGGGGCAGTTAATGTAGAGCCGAGCATTGGAGGTCCTTGTTCAGGGTTTGTGGAGGGGATGAGGTGTGGATACAGAACATGACATGATCTAACTCTCTCAGGGAAGAGTCGCCTGCTGTTGGGATCAAACCAGCCCTTTAATCTTAATCAATTCACACCTGTCAGCCCACTGAAGCTCAGCAGGTGTGATCCTGGTCAGTACCTGGATGGGAGACTCTTGTGAGAGGTGTTAGTGGGGCCAGTGGAGGGTACTCACCCTGCGGTCTATGTGGGTCCTAATGCCCCAGTATAGTGACGGGGATACTGTACTGTTAAACGGCGCCATCCTACAGATGAGACTCAAAATGGAGGTCCTGACTCTCTGTGGTCATTAAAAATCCCAGGGTGTTTCTCGAAAAGAGACTTTACCAGTCATGGCCTCCTGATAACCCCCCTCTCTGATCTGTCTTCATCACTCTGCTTTCCTCCCCACTGAGAGCTGGTGTGTGTGAGCAGACTGGAGCATCAGGTGGGGCTGCACACTGGTGGTGGTGGAGGGGATCCCCATTACCTGTAAAGAGCTTTGAGTCGAGTGTCCAGAAAAGCGCTATATAAGTGTAAGCAATTATTATAATTATTAATAATAATCTTGAGTGTTGACTCTGCTTATCTCCTGCTCCTGCCTCCTCTCAACTCTGGGCTTTTGTTCTCCCATGCTTATTCTGTTGCTGGTTTCCTCTGTCCCTCACACCCGAAGAAGAAGACTCCAAAATGCTTTGTTTCTTTTCTTCTCCTTTCAGCACGGAATAAACATTTACCTGTTCCCTTGAAGCCCATGCACATCTCCCCACTTGAACTACTTCATGACATGATCTGACTCTTTCAGGGTATGAGTCCACTGCTGTTGGCAGGGGATCAAACCAGTCCTTTAGTCTCCAGCCTCACCTTTACCACAGAGCCACTTATAGTCTCCCTACTTTCTTTACTTTCTCCTTGCCATGTATAGATATGAAACATACTGTACAAACATCCAAGTGCTGACTTGATGCAACGGTTGATGAAGCGTTAGATCAATTCGGTTCATCCTCTCACCTGAGACTCCATCACAGTCTGCTGTTGTCCTAAAATCAACTCTTCATTGTGTCATCAATTTGGGGATCCAGACGATTGTCACATCTCTCTTTCTTTAACTTTGATTCCCCATTCAATTTCCCATAATCCTTCCTTCCCCCAGGTTTTCAGCTTGGACAAAGTGCCGCAGATGACAACCGAGGCGAGGTCAGGCTTGAGCATCGCTGATCTCAAATCGACCCAAGCCATCAACGAAGACTACCAGGACACGTCCTACGACCGCGGCCACTTGAACCCCTTTCGTTTTCAGTGCGACCAGGGCCGTACGGCCACCTTCACCCTCACCAACGCTGCTCCCATGGACCCCTGCTTCATCAGGGTGCGCTGGTACAAACTGGAGAAGGCGCTGAAGGATCAGCTGCAGAAAGAGTGCAACGATATTGGAGGTGACTCATACCTGATCACCGGCACAGTTCCGAGCCAGAACAGGAAAATCCCTGATCAAGCTGAAGACGAGGAGGGAGACAGGACCCGGGACTACGACAGAGTGTCTGTGCCCAGTCACGTCTGGACAGCTGTGTGCTGTGACCATGCAGATAAGAACAGAACATTTTCGTTTGCTTTTCTGGGTGAAAATCAAGAGGAATCACAGCTGGAGACCTTGTCAGTGGCAGAACTGAATGGTAGACTCCGAGATCTGTATGGAAAATATGAAACTATCCAGCTCTTCGCTGATGAGTGCTGTGGTGATTCCAAAAACAGGGATCGTATATTGAGTTTGATAAAGGCTGCAGTCATTGATTCTTTTAAAGCCCAGATCACAGATGATTATTCCCTAATGGTCCCAGAGAGCAAGAGGGCCAAGCTTGACAAGGACACACAAGAGATCATGCAGAGCGAGCACTTGAAGAAACAAAATCTTCTCCTCCGAAGTGAAGGCTACGACCATCATTTTGAGAGTTTGGCGGAATGGTTCAACACTATGTCCCCACTGTACAGGGAAGACAAACTGGCTTGTGTGCTCACTGCCCCCAGTGCTGTGTACAGGGAGGTGGCCCAGTCTGATGGAGGAGGTGCAACATGCTCTCTGACCAGAGACATCCAGGGCACCAGCAAGACTATCACAGCCAGTGGTTATCTCTGCACAGCGTCTGATCAGTGTGGATATAAGGACTATAGTTACTCCTGGTGCTACACAACTACAGATGAGAAAAATTATGAATACTGTTGTGTTAGTGAGTGCTCTCTGAAAGACTCATACTATCAGTGTTGGAATGGTTATGGAGATGTCCCCTGTTCCCCTCAGTACTCCACTGTTACTGTCAACAGAACCCCATGTCGCCCCGATCAACAGTGTGCCAAGTATGGTAAAGACTATTACTGGTGCTACACTGATTACAGCAACAACTGGGAATACTGCTGCTCCCCAACACACTACTGTGACGATCATGGTTACGGTTACCGATGGTGTTACACAGATGACCCTCATTCCAATTGGAAATATTGTTGACAAGAGCTGTTCTCATGGGGGGGGAGATTTTGTGTGACTGTGCTCTGAGAAAACATACACCAGTGGGACACACAACTGTCTACTGTAACACTCTCAGTCTCTGTGTGAGGTTACTGCACTGACACAATTCTGTCCACAGTAACACACTCTCTCTCTGTGTGAGGTTATTACACTAATAATTGTTTCTGAAAATGGGATCTCTCTCTGTGTGTGAGGTTACTGCACTGACACAATTCTGTCTACAGTAACACACTCTCTCTCTCTGTGTGTGTGAGGTTATTACACTGACACAATTCTGTCTACAGTAACACACTCTCTCTCTCTGTGTGTGTGAGGTTACTGCACTGACACAATTCTGTCTACAGTAACACACACTCTCTCTCTCTGTGTGTGTGAGGTTACTGCACTGACACAATTCTGTCTACAGTAACACACACTCTCTCTCTCTGTGTGAGGTTACTGCACTGACACAATTCTGTCTACAGTAACACACACTCTCTCTGTGTGAGGTTATTACACTAATAATTGTTTCTGAAAATGGGATCTTTGCCAGAATTTTTGAAAGAGCCTTTGATGGAATAACATTACCTCACCCACTCCACTAGACAGGTTGTGCGTTCCAGCAATGTCCTTAGTTTCTTGCACTGTATAGGACTCAGCTAGCATAGCATTGTCGTAAACCCTCATTCCAGTGCTGTCAACACTGCCACAGGTACATCACAGCTACATAGCAGGTTTACTGTAACTAAAATCAAGACAGAGGATTCAGGTTTCATATCAAACCACAAAATGGCACATTTCCAATAAGGTCAATGTTTTATTGAAACATAACACAAAAACTAAACATGTACAGTATGAAGACTTTAAAATACATTAAATGTCTGTGACTTACAATATTATGATATTAAAGTAGCTGAAACAACTAGGTATTGCATGAAAATTGCTGTAACTGAATAAAAAAAAAGTTTCCATTGAATTAATGAACAAATTCATTACTTTACCACACAATTTTTCCAAAAGCAATTAAAAAAAATGATTTATTTTTCTTTAACCAAATGGCTAGTTTATGAGAAATGCACCAAATGTACAAACATTTCCAAAGAAATCAAAAACCAAACAGAACATAAAGATAACAATGTTAACTGTATCACTTCCCCGTTGCGCACATTGATAGCTATTTAATAATCACGAAAGAGACATTCATCTACAGTCACTTGACACTAATGGTTTCTTAATGAACAGTTTGGAGAATGTAAATAGAATATTTTATTGCAGATTGATTACTTATTAAACATAATTTGTTTAATAAACATACACTAATAATTAATACAATTAATAAATAAATTAATGTGCACCCTCATAAAACATTGCTGTATACATATTTTTAAACAATCCAAATGCCTTAGCAGGCACTGGAAATGAAGGTACAATCAGAAAAAAGAAACTCGGGATTTTTTTACCCAAGCCCAGTGGCTATTTTTATGTACCAACGCAATTAAAATGTTAATACAATTATTACTGTAGGTTGACTAAATGTCCTGTTCATTGCTGCAGCTGGTGCTGTCCCGATTACAACCTTCGACTTACTGTAACTCTCACTGCAGCCTCAGCCTGTCGGGAAACGTTTTCCATTTTGTTGCGTTGGGTCAATTTTCTCAGGATAAATAGCGGCACGGCAACGCCCGCGTTTCTGTGTCCTCGGCGCTTTTTTTCGGAGGCGGAAAAAAACTTCAGGGGCCGCGGAACACAAGCGCGGTAGATGCTGTTGGGGCGATGGGGGTCCCATCGCCGCTTTTTCCGAAAGACTAGTGCAGAGAGTGTGTTAAAAACAAAAAAGGCACAAGTAGTGCTAACTTCACCCAATTAACCATTTTAACACTTGCATTACACATAGCAGATCAATGTGCTGCCAGACAAACAGGATGAGTGTAAATATTACATGTGCATCTTATAACTCACTTTCCCTTGCTTCTCTTTTGTGGGCTGACAGCTCCTTGACTAATGTTTCTTTTCCCCTCTCCATGTCATCTGACGGATCGGACAGCGTGAACGATAGCTCACTGCTGTCCGTACTTCGACCGAGGAGCTGCTCTGAATGAAGTTTCAGTATTGACTGTCGATGAACCCGCGAGAGCAGTGGAAGTAAGAGGTACGCTTGTCAGATGGTATGTACAAATTTTAGTGATATACTAGAGCAAGCTGCCTACCCATTGAAATCGGACTTTTTTACATTTGAGTCTAGCTCAATTCGGTCCCCTGTTGTACGTTTTCAGACATACAGTATATGTGGCATTTCAGAAAAGTATCCAGTGATCTGCAATGGCAGGTCACTTAATGACCTCTTACTGAGATAAATCACAGTTTACCGAATAAATGGAATTCAGTGCGCTGGACGTTTTGTCAACTCGTACGCACAAGGTAGAAACCACATTCAGAGCAGGCAGTCTTACAGGAATAAAGTTAAAGGATCTGTAGTATCCCCATGTAGAAACGTCCCACAACGGTAGCCTTTACTTTTAACGCAAAGCGTTCAACTCAGCTGAGAAAATGAAATCCAAAATACCGGGTAGAAACAGAAACATGAATGTTTCATCATCCCTGGATGAAAAACACACCGCAATTGTAAGGCATTACAAAACTCCAGAACAAACTGCTACTGAACTGCGTTTTGTAGAAACTCCTTGTCGGCTTTAAGGTCCCTGATGATATCTTCCATCATTACAGCTTGACTCGATTTAGGTGGAGTTTGGGCTTCAGCTTTGCTATCTCCACATGAGCAGTTGGTGACAGCAGAGTCTTGTCTGAAAAGAAAAGCCGAGAGTGGCATAAAATGTAGGAGTGAACAGATGGAGATATTTAAATGTCTTATTTCTTAAGGGAATTAGCTCTTATGCGTGCTGCTTTAGCTTTCAGAACTTCACATCCCCCGAGTTTAGATTCACTTATAGAGACTCGGCAACTAGACAGCCCCCTTGTAACCTTCTTATGCTTGACCCAGAATTGAAACAAGAGGGAACTTGTTCTACGTTCCACTGGGAGTAACGTAGAAGTACCGTTGTCATGGGACACAGGCGCACAGTTATCACGCTTGTTATCATCCCTAAAGTGTCACGATCCGGTTCTTTCCGGGCCCTCCGCGGACGACACGATCCAGGATTGTGAGGACACAAGGGGAAAAATGGTCATGCAGGAGAAGGGGCTGGAGACGGGGGGCGTGTCCGGGGAGTGCTGGGGAGATCCGGAGAGGTGTGGCCGAGGCAAACAATCCATGTCAAGTCCAAACGGGGAATCCAACACAAAAGCAAGAGTCCTTAACCAGGCGATCCATCCGGGGGTTAAAACCATGAACCGGGTCGGGACCGGCGAAGGGAGGGGACTCAGGAACTGAGGGTTAAAAACATAACGGGCCCAGACGCAGCAGGACCCGGGCTCTCCCGATGCGAAAATCAATGAGAAGCGCCGGATGACGTCTGCATCTGGCTTATAAGGTGTGTAGCGGTGAGGCTTATTAATAAGGCAGAATTAAGTGTTTTGGTGCTTTCCCAAATGAGGCCTCATCTCTGTTCATCTCTGTGGTCCAGCCACAGAGAAACTATTCATGCGGGATGATTTAAAGATGTTTTCTTTTGATAAGGGACAGCTCCCAGATGGGGATGCACTTAGCTAAGCCTGGCTATCATGATCAATGGTCATCCATTGGCGCCTATCTGTCTAGGGAGTGCCAGATGGACATCTGGACTGCATTCCTAAGTGTCAGGAGTAAGTGACTCATATCTCACCTTGATCAACCAATCAGGGACTGGCAGGGCCGAGTAACCCACGTGGGACTCTGATGCCCATGGAACTTTCAGCCAATGAACAAGCTGAAGTTCCTCCAGGTAAGAACAGGCAACACAAAGAGCCTGAGAGGATTCAAGAGAATTCTGTGGACTTTTCTAAAGGGAATTCAAAGGAGAATTCCAGGGCAGGACGGCCCAGGAGCAGAAGGCTCCCAAGGGCAGGACATTCTCGCAGCGCGCCTCCTGACCATCCTGAGACTCAGCCCGGACAACCACGGAACGGCCAGTGTGTCCGAGTGCCAGAACTTTCCTTTGTTCTAAGAGTCTAGAGCGGAGGTTGCCAGAGAGCAACCAGAGGATCCACCCGAGGTTAGCACCAGCAGCAAGCCTCATGAACAGGTCGGAACTGTGGACAGCTGAATCATTATTCAGAACTAGCTCTTCATCAGGAACGAACCGGTCCTCTTCCTGACTTGCTGGGACCCACAGTCATCTTTTCTCCTGTGCGCAAACTTTGCTAGTTAAAGCCAACACTAACTAGCCAGTCAGTGAGCATCTGCAGCGCACCGTTGCAAACCGCACAGCACAGCCTGGCACCGAGCCAGAGAGCGCGGATTGGACAGCAACAAGCCTGCAACTGTTTCTTTGTGCCCGCAGGAGATCTGAATCCCCAGAGATTGGATGAGTATTCAACTTCACTGCATTACTGCTCGAGAATTCAATTGTTATCCCAACCAGTTGATATCAATTTAATTCCTAAGAGTTATGTACTTGTTTTGAGTATGTAATGTAGAAGTTATAACCAAGTTCATTTACGAAATGGTCTAAATGAATGATATACTGAACGTATGTCCTCTTGATATATGTAACTCTTTGTAACTGACTGAATATATACCTTTTGTATTCTGATAACCCTCCCGATAAGATCTGTTAGGTTTATATGCATATTCTATGTATTAATAAATGTATCCTCGTGTATTAGTACCTGTGTGTGTGCGTTGTTTGAGTTATATCGCATGGTTGGATTCTAAAGCCATCAAAAGAATCAATTTTGTGATTTACTGCTACAATTAATAATTGTCCCAGTAAATGCCCAAACCCTACAGAACTGGTGCCTTCAGAGAGCACACTACAGGTGGAACAGAAGAGGACCTGTGGAAATGGGGTCTCCTGGGTTGGTCAGGACAGACAGGCCCAGCCCGGCTGAGATGAGCTGTGAGCGTGTGCAGAGCTCTCACACTGCGAGAGTCTGGCTCCTGTGGGAGAAAGTGTCTTTAAATCTGAAGGAGACCTGATGATCCACTGTGTGCAGATCACACGGCTGAGGGCATCTCTATACTGATGGATACATTATTTCTCAAGAAGAAAAATGATCAAACTGTCTTTTCATGGTTATTCTGGTTCCTCTCTATCAGTTAGATTGTAAAAGTCTCATTAAGACAAAATTCTTAGAAGCTGAAATTGCTGCCACTTCATTAACAATAACAGGACCCTGAGTCACACAGGCAGTAACTGCAAGCTTGTCTCCTCCTGCGCTGCTGAGGACAGTAATAAAAAGGATCTGTTGTTTGTGTGTGTTAAGAGCTGTCTGTCAGTGTATTTAACTCTGTCACCTGAATTAAGGCTGAAGTTGTCTTTAGACAAGACAGGGGAACCCGAGAGAGAACAGACAAAGCTTGTGTGTCTTTTTTTCTTGTTCGTTACACACAAATCAGTGTAATACGTATGGAAACCTGAAAAACAGACACTGTGGGTCAGTTGTAACGAAGTGACCCAGCGCACTAACTGGAGCTCAGCCCCTGGTCAGCACACAGCTCCGTGTTAAACCAGCGCGCCAACTTCAGACCAAGAGCAACGAACTTGGCCGCTGAAATCAGTCCGCAGCTCCGAGCTGAAGCTGCTCTCCACTGCAACGAGCCCAGAGTGAGAGCTGCTGCCCTCTAGAGGTGACTGGAGTACAGGACTGACTCCCAGCGCCTCTTCACATGGGGAGACAGCTCAGTGTGGGACAGGCGGAGCTCTGGATCACAGGAGAATAGAGGGGAAACAACACCGGCACTACGGCAGGAAGTCATGTGTCCGTCACTCAGAAAAGGATTGTAATGTTTAACTAGAACTGCTTTCCAGTTAAATCACATTTATTAATAATGAACCTTATTGATGTGTTTATTCATAAGAATAATTTATTAAAAACTATGTTTATTGTATCTATTAATGTATTTAATGTTGATTAATACAAGTAATTTATTAACAATGAAATTTATTGTACATCTTTATTGGTAGCTGTGTGTAAAATATTTTGTATGCGACAGTGTTTTTTCAGATATCTCAGGAAGTGAAGAGAACTGAAATTAAGAAAATATTTAGTGTGAGCCTTAAATGTGTTTTGTCACATCTGGGTGTGATTTGAGCAGATTTGTTATTTATTTGTTGTGATGAGTCTCTACAATTGTATTTCTTAAGGGAAAGCAGGGATATTCAGAAATTGGGGGAACAGATATTAAAGTTATGTAGTTTAAATGTAAAGGTTAAAGAAATAAAAATACTGTAATCGCCATCTTTTTAAAAGTGATGATTTGTGTCAGTTCTAGATGAAGGCAGTCTGCAGGAATGGCTGTAAGAGCTGATGGAAGGACATCTGTGGATATTACTGCTGTTGTAACAGAAAGAATAAGGTTCTGGATCCCGAGATGAAGTAAAACAGATAAGTTTATTGCATGCAAGGAGCAATAAAGCCGAAGTCTTGTTTCCCGCAAGAAACAACAAAACCGAAGTATTGTTCCATGTGCCGGTACAAACTTTTAGGTTATATAGTCCTTGATTGCTGCTTCGGACGTCATTCGGTGTTATGGTAAAGAGGGGGGTCATGGTATTTGGCCAGTAAAGAGACCCTGGCCAAATGGTCAGTTTAAGATTACGCCCCCAGGGGGTTCCTAGCTCGCATCTGGAATCCTTATCAGTTAACCCCCTTTCCTGCCATAAACCCCTGTTGCTTAGAAGTCTAATTTTCAGGCAGAACTGACTTAAGTTAACCCTTTTTACATCTTGTCTCTTACTTCAAGAGGTATTTGAAGTGAGGGAGAGGAGCTGTCAGGATACCCTGCTCCTCTGGGCTGATTCATCCACTGGGAAGAGCAAAGGTTTCTGTGTCCATCTGGGCTCCAGCAGGAAGGAACAGGAGTGTTTTTGCTAGAGGGCTGGTCTGTCTTCCAGGCCTGTGGGAGTCAGAAATCCAGGGCTGCTTGAGGAGATACAGCTTGGATTCTGGGCAGATGGCTGTGTGGTCGCTCATTTCTCAGGCCCATGAAAGGCTCCCAGTGTGCTGCAGGGAGCAGAGGGGCTGTTCAAGCAGGACTGAGCTGAGGCTCTGCTGCTGCAGGAGTGAGGCAGCGGCGTATCGTCTCCCCACAGCTGAGAGAGACAGGGAGCACAGGCTGAGTCCACAGGCCCCTGGTCTCCCATCCGCACAGACAGGAGCTCTCTCAGCACGAGGGGAGAGGAGCCAGCAGACCTGCGCTGCCATGTCAGGGACATGAGAGCTGCTCACACACAGGCTGCACCCGGTCAGCTGGGACAGCCAGTGAAGATCTGGTGCTCAGTGAAGAGTGAGAGTGAAGAGTGGAGATGCAGTGGAAACGTGAGGAGAGAGAAGTGGGAGACACAGAGTGAACTGGATTGAATCCTCAAGTGTCCAGAGAGGAAGGAGTTGGGGAGAAGAGTCAAGAGAAGAGCAGAAGAGGAAGAGGAGGACTGTGCAGTCTTTTCTGACACCAGTGAGTGTGGACAGGGATGCAGGAGGGGATCCTGAAGACAACAGGACACATCCAGCCACTGCAGGCAGCCTGCAGCCCAGCAGCTCCCTGAGCCTGCAGGCAGGGGAGAAGGCTGCTGTGGGATCAGACCAGACTGGAACCTATTGGTCTGAATGTGTGGGATTGGAGGAAAACCAGACGGAGCAAAGTACACACAAATATGGGACTGAAGTGTGTTTCTGTCTCCTAAAGACTTGAGGCTGGAGCTGAACTCACACTTCAGCAGCACACTGAGCCAAAGCACAAGGCCAGAGCTCCACTGGAGGGGCTTCATAATAAGACAGAGGCCTGGAGTGGCCCAGTGGTGCCCAAGATACAAATATTGAGCTCACATGTCTGAATACTTATTCAATCAGCTTACAGCATCACATGCACTTCACTTCAGACATTGCTGACACTTACTGCAGCTTTTCTTAGACGTCCTCAGCTTGTGGATTCAGGTTTGGATTGAAATATTAAGTTTATGAAATGCTTGTACATAAGTTAGTAAATTCACAGAAGAGAAAGAAGGTCAGACCACAGGAGAGGAGTTGGGGCTTGATCTCACGCCAGGCGAGAGCCCCGACTTCATGATCATCCAGACCAAACCTGACTGGAGCTCAGTATCTGAACCCTGAAACTTCTGTGTTTCTGGGGATCTTGGGTTTCTTGGGTCATACAGTATATACCTCGTGTCACGATATTAGTCCCCCCTCCTTAAGGGTGCTCCAGCCCTTTCACTTAGACTTTATTCTCTGCACCTGTTCCCTATTCCCAGCCCACCTTAAAAGCCAGGCGCTGACGCTCATCCGGGCTCTGCATCTGATTTCCATATCGTGCGAGTCCGGGACCTGGAAGCGCCTGGTCCCGTTAAGGTTTTAATCTCTGTTCCCGTTCCTGTTCCCCGTCCGCCGGTTCTGACCCGGCCTTCGTGGTTTTAATTCCCTCTTCTGATGGATCTCCTGGTTTTGGACTTACCCTTGCGTTTTGGATATTCCCTAAGGACTACTCTCTCGGATCGTTCGCCTCGGCCACACCTCCCCCGTGCACCAGCGCACCTTGGACACCCCCCCTGTCTTCAGCCCCGTTTTCCTGCATGACGTTTCCCCAGTGTTCCCCCACTCTGTCGGACTGTGTCGTCCGCATAGGGTCCGGAAAGAACTGTTCGTTACACCTCGGTATCATTTATTATGATCCAGATTTGCAGAGAGATGATTTAAACTAAAAATAATTAAAATTTTAAATGACTAAATATTTGTTTAATCCAGTGTGCACGAATTATTACTTTTTTCAAGGAAGCTGTGCCAGAGAACAAAGAATTCATGTGTCTCTGTCTATTCCAACAACTGTTCTCGACAGCGACTATTCTGACTGTTCTGGAATATATTCTAGAGCAGCGGTTCTTAACCTTTTTGAGAGTGCGACCGGTTTTTAAGATTAAAAATATTTCACGTAGTAAAAAAAGCACTTTGTTTTAAGCGCTTTAAATGCTCTTTACTAAAAGCTTTGTTTAAATTCTCCCTCTTCAACAAGTCTGGTGTAAACAAGCAGGTGTGCATCTCCAGAGACACCAGTGGTCTCGTCAAGTTGTAAAGAAAACTACACACTAGATCTTATCTTGGCGATCACCTGCTCTTCCACGTCTCTTGCCATACGCCCAATGTGGTCAGACACGGGGTCATTGACACTGGTATCATTGACACTGGTATCAATGACACTGGTATCACTGCCAGCTGCTCTGCAGCACTTTCCCACACAGGAGTGAAACCGTTTCCTTAGCGCACAGTAGGGAAAAAGTCCCACCTAACGTGTGGCTTCCCAGTTTGGGCAGTCCAGTTAGCTATGAGGAAAGACACTGAAGAGGCTTCTGGCTCACAGTTCACAGCTCTTTGGAGGGCAGATTGTTGGCCTCTCAGCTCCTGTAGCTTTCGTTCAAAACTCTCAACAGGTTTGGACTGCAAGGCTGAGTGTCTGGTCTGCAGGTGGCGCAGCAGTCTGGAGGGCCTGAGGCTTTCCTGAGCCAAGACTTCGCCACAAACCGCACGGTGTGAATCCCTGCTCTGGGGACTGTTCGTCAGGTTTTCTCATTGTTTTCTGCTGTGCGTTTCTGCACATTATCTTCAGCTCTCAGTCCTCCAGTCTCACCTATTAAAACCGCTCCACTGCTGGGCTCATCACGACGACCTTGCGCAGAAGAAGAAAGCGCTACGAATATAAACACAGTCCCGGCCCACCGATAGGAATGAATGTAGCGCCCTCGCTGGGTCCACTGAGTCACCCTGCTGGTGGAAACAGTCTGAACCCTGCAGGTGTGTACAACAGCGAACTGGTTCCCTCTGTTACTGCCCATTGGTGTGTAAACACCCTCAATCTGCTACGTGTCCTGTTTATCACCCGAGTGTGTGTGTTAACCTTTACTTGATTCTGTCTCTGCTGCCTATTGTTCCCCCCAATGAGGTCAGGACCCCCCAGGATAAGAAACCCAGTTCTAGACAAATCACTTACAACTTGGGGGTTATGATCAATTATTTTACTTGTTAACTAAACCGCTCGATCAATTCCTGTTATTCACCATTTTTAAATGCCTCAATTGTAACAATATTATGTTTTGTGTTTATTGTGTTTCTCAGCTGCTAGAGCTACCAGCTCTGCTGAAGCTGCTGTTTCACAGACAACCTGAGTGACATGGAAATGACTTTATCAAGAGCACTGAGGGCTGATAACAGGAGGCACTTTACAGCACTGCTGTCCTGCAGCTCAGTGTGTCTGTGAGCCTGTCCACTCCCGGTCCAGAACTGGTCAGTGTGTCTGTGAGCCTGTCCACTCCCAGTCCAGAACTGGTCAGTGTGTCTGTGAGCCTGTCCACTCCCAGTCCAGAACTGGTCAGTGTGTCTGCAGCAGGGCTGTCCAGTCCTGGCCCTGGAGAACTGGTCAGTGTGTCTGCAGCAGGACTGTCCAGTGCTGGTCCTGGAGGGGTCAGTGTGTCTGCAGCAGGGCTGTCCAGTGCTGGTCCTGGAGGGGTCAGTCAGTGTGTCTGCAGCAGGGCTGTCCAGTGCTGGTCCTGGAGGGGTCACTCAGTGTGTCTGCAGCAGGCTGTCCAGTCCTGGTCCTGGAGGGCTCAGTGTGTCTGCAGCAGGGCTGTCCAGTGCTAGTCCTGGAGAAGTAGTCAGTGTGTCTGAAGGAGGACTGTCCAGTCCTGGTCCTGGAGGGGTCAGTCAGTGTGTCTGCAGCAGGGCTGTCCAGTGCTGGTCCTGGAGGGGTCACTCAGTGTGTCTGCAGCAGGGCTGTCCAGTCCTGGTCCTGGAGGGCTCAGTGTGTCTGTAGCAGGGCTGTCCAGTGCTAGTCCTGGAGAAGTAGTCAGTGTGTCTGAAGGAGGACTGTCCAGTCCTGGTCCTGGAGGGCTCAGTGTGTCTGCAGCAGGGCTGTCCAGTCCTGGTCCTGGAGAACTGGTCAGTGTGTCTGCAGCAGGGCTGTCCAGTCCTGGTCCTGGAGAACTGGTCAGTGTGTCTGCAGCAGGGCTGTCCAGTTCTGGTCCTGGAGGGGCTGGTCAGTATGTCTGCAACAGGGCTGTCCAGTCCTGGTCCTGGAGGGGTCAGTGTGTCTGCAGCAGGGCTGTCCAGTCCTGGTCCTGGAGGGGCTGGTCAGTGTGTTTGCTGGTGTTCTGATTGTTCTGACTCAGTTCAGGAAGTAAAGAGCAGCTGCAGGTCATTGTTAACTGAGCTCAGATGACAGACATGACCTCCAGCACCAGGGCTGGACAATCCTCTCAACACCGAGAGCAGCAGGTTTCTGGAACAAGCAGCCCAGTAGGGTGGCCAAGTGACCACAGACAGATGGACACTGACAGACAGACCAGGCGCCTGTTACAGTGCCTGGACAGGACAGGTGCCTTGAAATTGACACAAATGTTACAAAGTTACAAAGTGGACAGAATACAAGTGTTTGTGCTGTTTTCTGTCTTCCTCCAATCACAGGGTCTGGACATCTGATCAGCCTGCAAAGAGAGTCTGGGATTCTCCACACTGTGATAGATGACAAAAGTCACAAGCACATTCATGACAGGAATCTACATCATCATCATAATTTCTTAGAGTTATACAGCACATTTCTGGACACTCCACTCAAAGCTCTTGACAGGTAATGGGGATCCCCTCCACCACCCCCCATCCCCCCCCCCCCCAGTGTGCAGCCCCACCTGGATGTTGCTCCAGTCTGCTCACACACACCAGCTCTCAGTCTCAGTGGGGAGGAGAGCAGAGTGACGAAGCCAGTTCAGAGAGGGGGGTTATTAGGAGGCCATGATTGATAAAGGAAGGACCCCTACTCTCTTCAAGAAACACCCTGGGGTTTTTAATGACCACAGAGAGTCAGGAACTCAGTTTTACTCCTGATCTGAAAGTCAGTCTTTCAGATAAAACAGTTTTTACAGTCTAGTGTCCCCATCACTATACTGGGGCATTAGGTATTAGGCCCTACACAGAACATAGGATAAGCACCTATTTATAGGCATTAGGGGCACTATACTGGCCTACAGAGACCACAGGATGAGCTCCCCCTACTGGCTCCACTAACACCTCTCCCAGGAGTCTCCCATCCAGGACCTGACCAGGCTCACACCTGCTGAGCTTCAGGGGGCTGACAGGGGTGAGTTTCAGGGTGATATAGCTGCTGACGTTAAATCATGATGAAGATGAAGACGAAGACCAAATGTCAAATATTCAGAATGACAGAGTTTATTTAATACAGAAATAGTTCTATCTGAGTCCAGGCCATGACAGTGAAGCAGCAATGTCCATCATGTAGAAAGCGACTGGCATTCAGCTGACGTGTTAGTCTGTGTCTGATGGTGACCCAGCTAGTCAGCCATGAATCTGGAGAATTTACAGGTGAGAGATAAAGAAAACACCTGTGACTCAATTTTACTGATTTACTGAAAGACATGATTAATGCAGAGCTAATAGAATAGAGCAATGACATGGACTGAAAGTAGAAAGTAGATCAGTTTGACACAAGCGAGTAATAATTTCATTTTCCAAGAGAGCCCCTCCCACAGGTGATGTTGTTTCTGGTGACTGAACGAGTAGCGTTGAGAGCAGATGTGGACATGCCCAGCAGTGGGTGGAGAAAACAACACCGAAGAAACAGAAGAACAATTTCAAATGAAAAAGACTAAATGATTTACATTCCAGGAGAGAGAATCAGACAATGTGCTGATTCAGTCTGTGTGACTGACAGGACAGATGATCAGTGGGGCTGAGTTTGTACCTCCCTGATGAAGACCAGGGCTGAAGTATGGAAAGAGTTTCTCAGTGAAGGAGGCAGTGAAGGTATAGATATGAGACCTGTTGTCCACATTGTAAAAGGAGACCTGTCCCCCCTCATAGTCCACATACACCCCCACCTTCTGGGGCTTCTGGCTCAGGGGGAGGAGGACTGAGGAGTCATCAAGAGCCTCGTACTCATTCCCATTCCTCAGCCACACAGTCCAGTAACCATCCTCAGGGCTCAGTGGTTTGTTCTCCTTCCTGTTGATGGACTCTCTGGCGACTCCTAAATCCCACTCAGTCTTCTCCCCCACCTCCACCTCCCAGTAGTGTCTCCCTGAGGTGATCCCATCCTTTCCCAGGACACAGACAGCAGTATCAAATCTCTCTGGATTGTCAGGGAGATCCTGTCGTGTGTCTCCATCTCTCACTTGTTTCCCATCCTCAGACAGGATGAGCCATGGAGCTGCTGTATTGGGGTCCAGAGTCACATCAGCTGTGGATCAGAGAGCAGACAGACAGGATGAAATGATCTGTATCTCACTCCTCTCTCAGATGAAAGTACAGATGCAGGTGTCTAGAGTGTGTATCAGGATTCACTCCAGCAGGAACCTCACTGCAGTAAACTACAGTTCTGTTCAGTCTGCTGATTTCAGCTGGACTGGGCCTGCCTGTCCTGAGACACCCAGGGCATTCAGTGACAAAGATAAAACTGAGCGATGGATTAATTAATTACACAAAACCCGTTGTCCTCTTTTCCACTGTTCTGTCGCAGTTGGCACGTGATGCCTGCAGTCACAGGTTCACATCACTGGTTTGGGTTGAACTCGTCTGCAGTCACTGGCGCTTGTTTGTGTGCAGCAGGTAAAAATAAAGAAAACACTTCAGAAAGTGTCAGTATTGTGTGGCCAGAGTGAAGTGGACATTACAGTGTGGACAGAACCGGTCCAGATGCTCTGGATGTGTTCTGATGTGACTGGAGAGACTGGGCAGGCGGACCTGTTGAAATGGGGTCTCCTGGGTTGGTCAGGACAGACAGGCCCAGCCCAGCTGAGATGAGCTGTGAGCGTGTGCAGAGCTCTCACACTGCGAGAGTCTGGCTCCTGTGGGAGAAAGTGTCTTTAAATCTGAAGGAGACCTGATGATCCACTGTGTGCAGATCACACGGCTGAGGGCATCTCTATACTGATGGATACATTATTTCTCAAGAAGAAAAATAAGCAAACTGTCTTTTCATGGTTATTCTGGTTCCTCTCTATCAGTTAGATTGTAAAAGTCTCGTTAAGACAAAATTCTTAGAAGCTGAAATTGCTGCCACTTCATTAACAATAACAGGGCCCTGAGTCACACAGGCAGTAACTGCACGCTTGTCTCATCCTACACTGTCTTGGACGGGTCCCAATCCTACTGGGAGAGGGAGGAAGGAACTCAGGTGAACTGGCAGCCCAGTATGTGATCTCCTGTCACAGTCTGAGGAACAGTGAGTCTGTCTCCCAATAATGCTCCTTCTGTCTACAGTATATGTCAATATTTTATAAGATGTCTTTGTTGTAAATGTTTGTAATATGTCTGTAGATTTAATTTTACTTTGATTTTTTGTTTTGTGTCATGTGAATTTCATTATTTTTATCTGCTTTGGTAACCCTTATTGTACCCATTGGTCATACTAATAAAGCACCTTGAATTGAATTGAGTAAAAAGGATCTGTTGTTTGTGTGTGTTAAGAGCTGTCTGTCAGTGTATTTAACTCTGTCACCTGAATTAAGGCTGAAGTTGTCTTTACACAAGACAGGGGAACCCGAGAGAGAACAGACAAAGCTTGTGTGTGTCTTTCTTTCTTGTTCGTTACACACAAATCAGTGTAATACGTATGGAAACCTGAAAAACAGACACTGTGGGTCAGTTGTAACGAAGTGACCCAGCGCACTAACTGGAGCTCAGCCCCTGGTCAGCACACAGCTCCGTGTTAAACCAGCGCGCCAACTTCAGACCAAGAGCAACGAACTTGGCCGCTGAAATCAGTCCGCAGCTCCGAGCTGAAGCTGCTCTCCACTGCAACGAGCCCAGAGTGAGAGCTGCTGCCCTCTAGAGGTGACTGGAGTACAGGACTGACTCCCAGCGCCTCTTCACATGGGGAGACAGCTCCGTGTGGGACAGGCGGAGCTCTGGATCACAGGAGAATAGAGGGGAAACAACACCGGCACTACGGCACGAAGTCATGTGTCCGTCGCTCAGAAAAGGATTGTAATGTTTAACTAAGACTGCTTTCCAGTTAAACCACATTTATTAATAATGAACCTTATTGATGTGTTTATTCATAAGAATAATTTATTAAAAACTAATTTTATTGTATCTATTAATGTATTTAATGTCTATTAATACAAGTAATTTATTAACAATGAAATCTATTGTACATCTTTATTAGTAGCTGTATGTAAAATATTTTGTATGCGACAGTGTTTTTTCAGATATCCCTGGGAGTGAAGAGAACTGAAATTAAGAAAATATTTAAATAGTTTGAAAGTCTTAAATGTGTTTTGTCACATCTGGGTGTGAATTGAACAGATTTGTTATTTATTTGTTGTGATGAGTCTCTACAATTGTATTTCTTAATGGAAAGCAGGGATATTCAGAAATTGGGGGTACAGATATTTAACTTGTGTAGTCAAATGTAAAGGTTAAAGAAATAAAAATACTGAAATCTCCATCTTTTTAAAAGTGATGATTTGTGTCAGTTCTAGATGAAGGCAGTCTGCAGGAATGGCTGTAAGAGCTGATGGAAGGACATCTGTGGATATTACTGCACAGAATGATTTAACCTCAATAACTTTCCTTACTCGTCTCGACATCAGTTTGCTGGACTAATAATGAATTTCCCACCAGATCTCACTGTTTTCACTGTTTGTGTTTGTTGAGCCATGTGTGGGTGACCCTGCTCTTCAAGGCTCAGCTGTGTGAGTCTGCAGGTGTGTGTTCATGCTGAAGATCACAATGGTCAGGTACAGTATAACTCCTACAGGCAGCGCCTGGCTCAGACAGACTACAGAAGGAGAGAACCTGGCAGTGCTGCTGCAGACCAGTGAAGAGAGCTTTCCCTGGATGGCCAGGAGAGAGGATGGAGTCACTGCTACTGAACTCCTCTGTGCAGAACCGTGCGTCTCGAGAGCAGTGCCAGCAGGAAATGCCGAGTGGCCCTCAAGCTAATAGCAGCGAGGGGCTAAACCTCCTCCTGGGTACCAGTGCAACAGCTCCAGAGCAGCCGAGAGTTACCATGGAGATACAGCAGGGAGCCCAGAGACTCTCCCTGAGCCAGGAGACACTGACCCACGGTGCGAGGGAGCAGCATCCTGAAACTGAGGACAGGGGCTCGGCCTTCAAGACCACAACAAAATCAGACAAAATGGTGGAGGAGCTTTCTCAGCGCAGCAAAGAGGGACTGAGTGAGGCAGAGCAGGGACAACCAAGGACTCTGCTATGAGAGTTTGCAGATGTGTTTGCTGGAAGAGAGGAAGACTGTACTCGTACAAACGAAGCTCAGTGCACCATCGACACTGGTGAAGCAAGACCCATCTGCATCCCTCCCCCCGCCTGGCCATCCTCAAGAGAGCCGAGGCAGAGGAAGCAGTCCGGGGTCTGACTGCAGCAGGGGAGATCGAGCCCTCTGACAGGCCCTGATCTCCCCCTGCAGAAGGACGCTTCACTGCTGGTCTGTACAGACTACAGGGACTCAACAACATCGCCAAGAAGGACTCTTGTCCCCTGACCCACACTGACGAGGTGCTGGATTATGTCTCAGGGTAGCGCTGGTTCAGCTCTCTGGACCTGTACAGCAGCTACCGGCAAGTTGAGGTGCCCAGAGGTCAGGCCAGAGACTGCCTTCTCCAGAGGTCAGGGCTGTGGCAACACACACTCCAGCCTTCTGGACTGTGCCCTGCCCAGCCAGCTCTGAGCTGCTGATGGGAAGGGAGCTCAGTGGCGTGCCCAGGTCAGAGTGCCCGGTGTGCCTGGATGACCCTCATTCTCCAGGTCCTGGACAAGTGAAGAAAGGTCAGGGACCTCATGAGGTGGACAGGTCTCTAGACTCACTGAAGACATGAATCTCCTACAGCAAGAAACTGGTTTCCTGGGAGCTTCTGAGCCAGAAGTGTCTCCACAGCCCCTGAAGAGGAGCCACAGTAAACTCCTGGCCAGCCCCCCGGTCAGTTCAGGATGTGAGGAGTTTCATTGGACCGGCCTCCTTCTACTGCTGGTTTGTCCCCTAGTTTGCTGATATTGCTGAACTCCTTATATTTCTCACATACAAAGCAGCATCTTCCCTCTGCGGTGAAGACTGTCAATGTCCTTTTGAACAACAAGAGCTGTCCTTGCAGAGTCTCCAGTGTTGGCCCAGCTGGACCCAGAGAGCCCATTCATCCCAGACACAGATGCCAGCAGTGATGGTGTCTGTTCTTGATTCAGGACCTCAGCTGTGCTGAGAGAAACCACACACCCTGCTGCATGTTCACAAGAGGAGCTGCATACTGACCAGGGGAGGAGCTCAGGGTCAGCTGTCTTCAGGGAGGTGTGCCAGTGTTTAGGGATCTATAAGACTGGGAGACTCCAGTACAGCCCCAGAGTGATGGGTAACTGCTTCAATCTGACACCTGCTACACAGCTCACTGCCGCCCACCAGAAGGACTGGGGCAGACACTCTAGACAGCTTGTTCCAGTCTCCCACCACTCTCTGTGTAAAGGTGTCTGTTCCAGAGCTCATCCTCCATTGCCTGAGCCTGTGTGCCTGTGTCCAGTGTGGACTGGAGAGCAGTGGGTGTCCTTCAGTGGGACCGGCTGCTTCACTGTAACACCTCTATCTGGAGGAGCAGAGGGCCGGACATCCTGTCTCCCTCTTCTCTGCTCTCATTTCACCCTCTTCCTCCCTTAACAAGTCCTTCCTCTCCTCTTAGTCTCTCACAGTAGTGAATTTCGAGCTCCTGTCTCAGACTGTTGTGTTCAGTGTCTTGTGTGTCTGCAGGCTCCTAGTTGTGAGTGTAGATTCTAGTTTACAGGTTTAACAGGATCAAAATTCTCTGTTTCACAGTGACGGAATAAAGAACTGCAGGCCTGACACAGCAATGGGGTCTTCAATCTGTGTATTGGGGACCCAAGACATGGGTCAGTGTTGGTGTCCCCACAGTGTGCCACAGTGTTGGGGTCCAATTCCTCATCAGTCCTGATAAGCACAAAGCCCATCTGAGGGACTTTGCTCACAACATTAAACACATCAGCTGTGTATAAAGCAGGAGTTACAACATCTCCCCCTGTTAGAGGAAGAGCCTGTTTTGACCCCTGTGACTCTGCTGTGACCTTTGTAAATGACAAGTTCCTGTCAGTGACAACAGACTCACCTGCATGTTTGCGAAGCCTCTCAAACTCTGGAAACAGAGAGAAAGATGTTAGAGAGCTGAGAGCACATTCCTGCTGGAGTCTGGTCTCCAGGTGTGCAGTGTTGTGTGCTGTAGTGCTGTGCTGATCTCTCAGGCAGGACAGTAACACACAGGAGTGTGCTGTCTGGCCAGTGGAGCTGTGGGTCTGTAAGAGACACTGACAGCTCATCCAGCTTGTTATCACACAGTCCAGCTCCACACCTCCCACTGCCTCCAGTACAAAGACAAGGACAGGAGTGACTGAGCAGCCTCCTCACAGGAGTCTGAGCCCTTTCTCTGTTCCAGAGCTTCTGCCTGTGAAGCACTGAGGCAGAGCTGAGGCTCAGGGACAGAGAGCAGTTCAAACTCCACTGTGGGAGGAGCAGCATCACACAGCACTTTCTCCAGCTGCACACACCCCTGACACACAAGATCACCCTGCTGCACACCAGATCTGAACACAGACAGCAGTGAGACATACCTGTTCATAACACAGATGGAGAAGAAGAGACACACTTGATTCTTCATAGAAGATTGATTTACTGACATTGACAGGTGTTTAGAACCTCATAGACAAGCTGTGTTCACACAGTAATACTCACTGACTCCAGGTACTTTCTCCATTTCTTCAATGAGTCTGTCCTCCAGCTGACACACAGCCCTCCTCACAACCCCCAGACAGAGATTAGGGTGAACAGTGATGTCAGACCAGTCCTTGGGGTGTGGAGGGGAGCACAGGGAGGGGAAACTCTACAGCAGGAGAGACTCAGAGTCATGGGGGGCCACAGCCCTCTAAGGCAATAAGTCACCTGTGAGTCTGAAACCTAGAGCCCAGTATAGATCACTAAGAGTCACACAGTGAGCTCTCTCTGCTCTCTGTAGATACCATATCTGCTCTCTACAGTGTGTGCTGACCTGTAGGACTCTCTGCTCTCTGTAGATACCGTATCTGCTCTCTACAGTGTGTGCTGACCTGTAGGAGTCTCTGCTCTCTGTAGATACCGTATCTGCTCTCTACAGTGTGTGCTGACCTGTAGGACTCTCTGCTCTCTGTAGATACCGTATCTGCTCTCTACAGTGTGTGCTGACCTGTAGGACTCTCTGCTCTCTGTAGATACCGTATCTGCTCTCTACAGTGTGTGCTGACCTGTAGGACTCTCTGCTCTCTGTAGATACCGTATCTGCTCTCCACAGTGTGTGCTGACCTGTAGGACTCTCTGCTCTCTGTAGATACTGTATCTGCTCTCCACAGTGTGTGCTGACCTGTAGGACTCTCTGCTCTCTGTAGATACTGTATCTGCTCTCCACAGTGTGTGCTGACCTGTAGGACTCTCTGCTCTCTGTAGATACTGTATCTGCTCTCCACAGTGTGTGCTGACCTGTAGGACTCTCTGCTCTCTGTAGATACTGTATCTGCTCTCTACAGTGTGTGCTGACCTGTAGGACTCTCTGCTCTCTGTAGATACTGTATCTGCTCTCTACAGTGTGTGCTGACCTGTAGGACTCTCTGCTCTCTGTAGATTCTGTATCTGCTCTCTACAGTGTGTGCTGACCTTTAGGAAGTGGATGTGGTCCTCAGTGTGGGAGAGCTGCTCCAGCTCAGTGTTTCTCCTCTTTAGCTCAGTGATTTCCTGCTCCAGCTCTTTAATGATCCCTTCAGCCCTCCTCTCTGCTGCTCTCTGCTTCTCCTCAATCAGCTCGATGAGCTCAGCCTGGCTCCTCTCAATGGAGTTTCGAAGAGCAGTGAAGACCTGCACACTGTCCTCAATCTCTCTCTCTGCAGAGCTCTGAGGAGACACCAGCAGACTTGAGTTAACAGGAATAAGAGAAATATTATTGAAATGTGAGAGTGAACAAATTAATTGCTTCAATAAAGAAGAGAAACACTTTACACACTATGTGGGTCACTCCACTCCTGGGTGACAGAATATCTCATCCGTTAACTGGATAATGACTTTCATTATCTTCCTAACTGTCCTCTCTGTCAGGGAACCGATCGGTAGAATAGGAGGATCCTTATGCGTAACCGTGAATCCCACAGCATCCAAAAGACGTAATCCAGGGGCTTGGTCAATTAGGGAGGCAATGAGTCCGGTAACGAGGGAAATCCAAAAGGCAGGAGCAAAGATTAGGTACCAGGAGATCAATCAAAAGGCTTAGAAAGGCGCACTGTCACACCCCACACTCTCCCTCGCAGACGACGGTGCATTCCCAGAACCACTGCTTCACAATCTCATCCCTGATTGAACCTTCACATTCTCACAGGCACAGATTCCTCAAATTCTCACTCCCTAACCAATCATCCAATCACACCCCTTTCCTTTCAGCATTTAAACTCCCCTCACACACCTTTCCATGCTCACTATTGAGAAGCCTCTTGTAGTATCCTCCATCCTCCATCCTCCATCCTCCATCCTCCATCCTCCATCCTCCATCCTCCATCCTCCATCCTCCATCCTCCATCCTCCATCCTCCATCCTCCATCCTCCATCCTCCATCCTCCATCCGCACACTTTGGATATGCCCCCCTGTCTTCATCCCTGTATTCCTGCATACTGTCACAATTGCTGCTCTCCCTCTTAAGGGCGCTCCAGCCCTTCCTCGTTCTGTCCCATTCCCCACACCTGTTCCTTATTCCAGCCCCTCCTTAGTTCCACCTTTAAAGCCAGATGCAGGCGATTGCCCGGCGCTTCTCGTTGAATCCCGTTTCGTGAGAGCCCGGGGTCCTGCTGCGTCTGGCTCTGTCAGGGTTTTAGTTTCCTGTTCCTGATTCCCTGCTCTGCTGGTTCTGACCTGGTTTGTGTTTTTAGTTTTAGCTTAGAAAGGCACACAAGAGAGTTCTGCAGGAGGCTTCTCAACAGTGAGCAAGGGTTGGTGTGTGAGGGAACTCTAAATACTGAAGGGAAAGGGATGTGGTTGGATAATTGGTCCGGGAGTGAGAATTTGTGGAATCTGGTGCCTGTGGGAATGTGACAGGTTCAGTTGGGAATGAGATTGTGGGTTTGGGAATGCAACAGTGTTTGTGAGGAAGAGTGTGGGGCGTGACAGGATGGAACAGTGTTTGCACTCAGTCTTCCTAAGTGTCCTCTCTCTGTGCAGAGAGCAGTGACCCCAGCACTGAGCCCTGCAGTACCCCCCTCAGAAGGATTGACAGGACTCACTTTGCTGAGCTCCACTGCCTGTTTGATCTCCTCCACCTTCTTCAGTCTCTCCTGGATCATCTGTTGTACTTCTGCCACAGTCTTCCTCAGCTGAGTCTGTGGACAAACAGGGGAACAGAGACACTGAAGTCACTGCTGCTGGTGCACTAACACTGCACAACAGACTCTCACACTGACACTGGTCAACAGACTCTCACACTGATGCTGGGCTGGACAACAGACTCTTACACCAGGGAAGTTGTGCTAAGATACCATCAGTTTCTGAACGTATTGATCATAGCCACTGATCCATATTCTAGTGATTATACTAATTTAATTCACAATAATTTTAAATTATTTTAAATTTTAAATTTGTATATAACCATAAACCCACCTTTTTCACTCCACATTCCTGCTCTAAAGGGACAGTGCTGTGTGTCCTGTGGTCTGACTCAGTGCAGAACTGACAAACACAGGTCTGGTCAGTCCTGCAGAACAGCTCCAGGAGTCTCTCATGCTTCTCACACAGCCTGTCCTCAAGGCTCTCCACAGGCTCAATCAGTCTGTGCTTCTTCAGTTTAACAAGGTCATAGTGAGGCTGGATGTGAGCTGAACAGTATGATATCTGACACGTCAGACAGGATTTCACAGCCTTGAGTTTTCTCCCAGTGCAGGAATCACAGGACACTTCTCCAGGTTTAGCACAAAGTCCTTCATCACTGCTGACTCTGGTCCTCTTGAACTGCTCAGTGATTTCTGCCAGACTTCTGTTCACACTGAGATCAGGTCTTATAGGAAATTTCTTCTTACACAGTGGACACTGACAAAGATCACTGCTGTCCCAGTATCCTCCAATACAGGCCAGGCAGAAGCTGTGTCCACATGGAGTGGACACTGGGCTGGTGAATGTGTCCAGACAGATAGAGCACAAGAACTGCTCTTCGGACAGGACACTGCTGGGTGAGGCCATTCCTGAACACAGAGAAGCAGAAACAGAGACGATCAGAGGAGAAGATCAGCACCTTCTCAATACAACACAAACAGCAAAAAGTAATACAGGTGAGTAACTCCAGTCACACACCAAACAACACAGCAGAAGAAAGAAAACTTCCTCTCTCTCCCATCTGGGCCAGCCTAAATCCCCTGAGCCCCCAGTGTTATGGTGTGTTTTTCAGGACCCTTTACAAAATCCGGAGGGGAGTGAACAGACAGGGGGAGGAGAAGAGGAACTGGGCTGGTAGACGAACTGGGGGCGTGACGAAGGTGCTCAGGTGCTCGGGGGAGTGACGAAGGTGCTCAGGTGCTCGGGGGGCGTGACGAAGGTGCTCAGGTGCTCGGGGGGCGATACGAAGGTGCTCAGGTGCTCGGGGGGCGTGACGAAGGTGCGCAGGTGCTCGGGGGGCGTGACGAAGGTGCTCAGGTGCTCGGGGGGCGATACGAAGGTGCTCAGGTGCTCGGGGGGCGTGCCGAAGGTGCTCAGGTGCTCGGGGGGCATGCCGAAGGTGCTCAGGTGCTCGGGGGGCGTGACGAAGGTGCTCAGGTGCTCGGGGGGCGATACGAAGGTGCTCAGGTGCTCGGGGGGCGTGCCGAAGGTGCTCAGGTGCTCGGGGGGCGTGCCGAAGGTGCTCAGGTGCTCGGGGGGCGTGACGACGGTGCCCAGGTGCTGGGGGGGCGTGACGAAGGTGCTCAGGTGCTCGGGGGGCGTGACGAAGGTGCGCAGGTGCTCGGGGGGGGCGTGACAAAGGTGCGCAGGTGCTCGGGGGGGCATGACGAAGGTGCTTAGGTGCTCGGGGGGCGTGACAAAGGTGCGCAGGTGCTCGGGGACGTGACGAAGGTGCTCAGGTGCTCGGGGGGCGTGCCGAAGGTGCGCAGGTGCTCGGGGGGCGTGACGAAGGTGCTCAGGTGCTCGGGGGGCGTGACGAAGGTGCGCAGGTGCTCGGGGGGCGTGACGAAGGTGCTCAGGTGCTCGGGGGGGCGTGACGAAGGTGCTCAGGTGCTCGGGGGGGCGTGACGAAGGTGCTCAGGTGCTCGGGGGGCGTGACGAAGGTGCGCAGGTGCTCGGGGGGGCGTGACGAAGGTGCTCAGGTGCTCGGGGGGGGCGTGACAAAGGTGCGCAGGTGCTCGGGGGGGCATGACGAAGGTGCTCAGGTGCTCGTGGGGCGTGACGAAGGTGCTCAGGTGCTCGTGGGGAGTGACGAAGGTGCTCAGGTGCTCGGGGGGCGTGACGAAGGTCCTCAGGTGCTCGGGGGGGCGTGACGACGGTGCTCAGGTGCTCGGGGACATGACGAAGGTGCTCAGGTGCTCGGGGGCGTGACGAAGGTGCTCAGGTGCTCGGGGGGCGTGACGAAGGTGCTCAGGTGCTCGGGGGGCGTGATGAAGGTGCTCAGGTGCTGGGATGGCGTGACGAAGGTCCTCAGGTGCTCGGGGGGGCGTGACGACGGTGCTCAGGTGCTTGGGGACATGACGAAGGTGCTCAGGTGCTCGGGGGCGTGATGAAGGTGCGCAGGTGCTCGGGGGTCGTGACGAAGGTGCTCAGGTGCTCGGGGGGCGTGACGAAGGTGCTCAGGTGCTCGGGGGGCGTGATGAAGGTGCTCAGGTGCTCGGGGGGTGTGACAAAGGTACTCAGGTGCTTGGGGGGCGTGACGAAGGTGCGCAGGTTCTCGGGGGGTGTGACGAAGGTGCTCAGGTGCTGGGGTGGCGTGACGAAGGTGCGCAGGTGCTCGTGGGGCGTGACGAACGTGCTCAGGTGCTCGTGGGGCGTGACGAAGGTGCTCAGGTGCTCGGGGGGCGTGCTCCACGCGACAATCTAGAGGGAGTCCGTAGGGAAAACCAGGGCGAAGTCCGATCACCCAAAAACCAGGAAATCCAAATGACAACACGGCAGAGATAAAAGGGTTCCAGGTCCCGGACTCGGCTGGTTCAGGAGCCGATAGGAGGCCTCTGCCCTCGAGCCGCGGACGGAGGGCGACACGGAGACAGGCGGGCCTCCGGGCGTCCGTGATCCAGTGCAGAGCCCAGAACACAGGGAGCGTCTGGCTTTTGAGGTGGGCTGGAACAGGGAGCAGGAGCACAGAATCAACTCAAATGTAAAAGAGCCAGAGCGCCCTTCATGGGGAGGGATTACAATCGTGACACCCAGGGACCATCTGACAGGACAGAATACTGCCGTACAGGAAACCCCAGACTGGACTGACTGGGAGAGTCACTGAGAGCTTTAAATGGGGAGAACAGCACTCTGAAAACTGAAGTCTGAATCAGAAACAAAACTGAGTTAATTCTCCCGCCAAACACAGCTTCCTGCACTTCCTCCCATCCCTAAATCCTCAGCACACTCCTCCAGCACAGAGGAACAGGCTGCCTGCTGTCCAGACCTGTCCCAGTCCTCAGCACGGCAGCTCTGCTCTCTATTGTAGTGAAGGAGCCTGCAGTGTCAGAGCTGAAGCTGCAGGAGAGAGAGTCCAGCTCCAGGTCCAGCCTTTCCCTCCCTGAGCTCTTTATTCCCTCTGTCCTTTCCCTCCTCTGCCAGTCAGACACACCTCAGCTCAGTCCTCCTCACACAGGGCCAGGGCTCCAGTCCAGCAGGTGCTCATGTCTTCATGAAGAGGAAACAGGGCAGCACCTCTGTTTTGTTGTGTGTGCTGTAGTGTGTGTATTGTCATTGATCAGAAAGATTTGTTGAACCAAGTGTACCTGGATTATTATTCTTTTCACTACAGCTGTTCCAGAGAACAAAGAATTCATGTTCCTGTAGTTCTCCCAGCCGCTCGGGTAGATTCTGGAGAATCACTTACAAGCTGACTCAGCCTCTCAGCCAGTTCCTTATCTTCACTTCACCAGTTTGTTCCCCCATTGGCAACAACACTGTCACGCCCAGTACACCTAGAGGGCGCTCTGCTGCTCTCCTGTTCCCAGTCCCTGTGATTATTCTTGTATTTCTGGTGTGTCTTGCTGTGTAGCCTGTTTACTTCCTGTTTCTGCTCTGCTCTTCGCTCAGCGTTGAGATTCGGATGTCCTGAGACCCTCCTGGCACCAGGTCGCCCCACGTCCGCTACCTGAGGGCCTAGGTTTCTATAGGGCTTCTCCTGAACAGCTGAGCCCGGGCTAACCCCCGTCTCACCGCTACACATAGGGTCTTCCTCACCCTCATGCCATTCCACAGTTCGTCCCTTCAGACATCCCTGACAAATACTGTACAAGCTGCACACAGACAGAGCCCAGGAGCTGGGCTCAGGGCTCCAGTGCTGGGAGGCTGCAGTGTTAAACACTGTGACACTGCTCTGTCCAGCAGCACTTACTACTGACCTGAATTCAACCTGCAGTACAAGGTCCAGAAATACACAGCCTCCTGGACAGCAACACTCACAGCAGGTTCACACTTACCTGTCTCTTTCCTGACAGGATGTTAATTACAGTCCAGATCGTGGAGAAAACTTTTATATTTCTAGTTTTCACGGAAGTTGCTCACAGAGTGAGATGCCGTTCAACTACAGGAAACAGAAGTGAAAGAGAAACCTTCAGGAAAGACAGGAAATATATTTATTTATCTGTTTGTCTGCCGTCAGAGTCGATACATTGAAAAAAAGGAGAAAACTCAAACATTTGACACCATCAGATTATGATTCACAACAATAAGTCGTCTGTTTAGTGACTAACTGTCTGAGTGTACAGGACAGCAGCTAGCCCTGCAGCACACTGTGCTGTTAACTGCTCGGAGACAGACAGGATACTTACAGACTGAACAACCTGCTCCTGCTGCTCTGAGCTCCTCTCTCTCTTGTTCTGAAAGAAATATTTGAGTATCTGAGGCCTCTTAATAACTAGGTTTGAAAAAGGATCTGTTCGCCTCACCTCTCACACCGTTAATGAGAGTAACGGAATATTTTCACTTTCTGTTCTCAGTGAAACACAGAGAGGAGTGCAGGAGAGGATTCTAGGAAACTGGGCTGTGGCGGCAGGTTGTGCTGTAGTCATGTGACTCACAGCTCTGTGTTCAAGGACATTTCTGTGGAGATACGAATATTAACACTCATATCAGTATACCACCCTGGAGCCCCTCTCTCCTTGTCCACAGACTGTGAGACGGCAGCTCCTCTCTCCCTGAAAGGAGCCTCACAGACAAGATGAGTTCGCTTCAGATGAAGAGATGGCAGATGGCTGTGTGGTCGCATTGAAGTTTCATTGAAGTTTTGTATAAATAATAAATAATAACAAGTAACCTGCTGTTTAAACCAACACAGTCTCAGCTTCTGTATCCCCATACATAAGTTCATATTTATTAAATATTTATTATTGTTAATATTTAGCTAAAATTAACTAAATACATATTATTATACATTTAAATAATATGTTACATATAAGTAATTAATGTTAAATTTCAGTAAGTTAATATTTAGTTAATATAATCTAATAATTAGTATTTATTCATATTAAATAATTAAAAAATATTTTTTAATATAAAATTACAAATACAAGAAATGTCTCACATTTACATGAGAGGGGTGCGATCCCCCATTAACATCACGTCTCCTTCCTGATGTCCTCCTACAGTGAGCTCTGTGTGTCCCTGTGTGCGTCAGTGATCTGTAACACACAGCTGGTGTTGAGCTCTTACAGTTCCTATCGTCCAGTTTGACCCATATAGGCTGTGAACTCCTGGGTCATCTGGCTCCAGTCCTCTGTCTTGTTACAGGTTCGGTTGGATAAACAGCCCAACCAACACCCTTCTGTCCAGCGTGTCTTTCTGAAGAAATGTCTCCAGTGTTGTACTGATCCAGCTCATCCTTCCCCAGCCGTGATCCAGTAACTCCTATAATGTCACAGCTCCTCAGTAATGATGGACTCCTGATGAGCTCTTGCTCTCTATTGCTGATGTTGTAAGAACTGAGATATAACAGATGTTTATTAGTGCTGCCCAGGGCTTTCCTGACTCCCCAGATTTGCCCTGTTGGGAGCCCCCTGCTCCCCGTTTCCCCACTTTAAATAGGTCCTGTCAGCACCCAGACCCCACTGTCCCTCCACACTGGGCAGCCACACAAGGAAAAAACTGGTTAGACTGGTTAGACTGGTCGTGGGGGCCTCTGTGGTGCTTTTGACAGAGCGGAGTGGCTGGGAGGGGAGGAGGTGGGTATCAGTGTCCTGGGGGTCCACCAGGGGCTCGTATGGGGCTGAAGAAAGACACATCCAGCCCCTGCAGGCAGCCTGCAGCCCAGCAGCTCCCTGAGCCTGCAGGCAGGGGAGAAGGCTGCTGTGGGATCAGACCAGACTGGAACCTGTTGGTCTGAATGTGTGGGATTGGAGGAAAACCAGACGGAGCAAAGTACACAAAAATATGGGACTGAAGTCTGTTTCTGTCTCCTAAAGACTTGAGGCTGGAGCTGAACTCACACTTCAGCAGCACACTGAGCCAAAGCACAAGGCCAGAGCTCCACTGGAGGGGCTTCATAATAAGACAGAGACCTGGAGTGGCCCAGTGGTGCCCAAGATACAAATATTGAGCTCACATGTCTGAATACTTATTCAATCAGCTGACAGATCAGAGCAGAAGGAAAAAGGTCTTTATTAAACAGAAGCAGCTTAGAGGATACAGAAGTGTTTTGGGTTACTAAAAGCACTCAGATGAATACCTGATGGTATCATATTGTATTCATAGCGTGAGGATATATTATACATAAACTATTGACACAACTCTTTTAGAAGCTCAAGATAGGGGAAGAACTGCTAATATAGTGAGCACCCATAAGAGTGGGTGACAACACTGGGTGAGTTATTGACCCAGAAGAGTGGGTGACAACACTGGGTGAGTTATTGACCCAGAAGGAATGAATGACAACACTGGATGAGTTATTGACACAGAAGAGTCAGTGACAACGCTGGGTGAGTTATTGACCCAGAAGGAATGAATGACAACACTGGGTGAGTTATTGACCCAGAATGCTGGCTTCTACTTGATGGAAAGTTTTTATTGAAACTAAAGAAGAGGACTTGTCAGCATTCTTTAAACAAACAACAGG
Source organism: Atractosteus spatula (assembly GCF_055471065.1). Lineage (NCBI taxonomy): Eukaryota > Metazoa > Chordata > Actinopteri > Semionotiformes > Lepisosteidae > Atractosteus > Atractosteus spatula. The sequence goes on along the minus strand of NC_142710.1, from coordinate 11,869,879 downwards.
AATGGATACACAGAATATATGATACTGTATGTACAGTATGTACAATATATCGATTTTCAAGAGGCTTTTGATATAATTCCTCATAAAAGATTAACTCTCAAATTACAGGCCTTCAGCCAGACTCCCAGGTGTCTTCAGGCAGTGAAGGTCACAGCTCTCCTCCTGTTGATGCTGGAGCTCTGGTAGGGGGCTGTGCTGCCTGTGACACTGTGACCCCAATGTGGGAGTGTTGGGGAGTCTACTTGATGTAAAGCCACCCTCTCAGTAAAGTATCTCCTGAGTGATGGATGACTAATTAATCCAGGTAATACTGTTTCCCCAAGCAGAGTCCAGGTGGGTCAGGGTGCAGACAGGGAGGGAACAGGATCAGTCAGGATACAGGGGCATTCAGGCAGACTGGGAGCAGAAGGAAGGCTGGGAAATGCTGGCTAGTGGCTGGGCAGGACAGGGACTGGTGACGCAGTGCTGGACTGCAGAGGAGAGACTGAACAGGTTTAAATACCCCACAGCTCCTGATGCAGACTGATTTCTCAGTCCAGTCAGGCACTCTGGTAATATTATACTGAGACAGAGAGCAGGGAGGAGTCAGCCTGTGTTCATGAGTCATGGTTAATCTCGACAGCTGACAGCAGGCAGCAGGACAAGGTTTTTACCTAAATCCAGGGTCCAGAAGACGGGATAGATCTTCTCCCCCTGATTGAAGACCATGTCAGTGAAGGTGTAGATGAGAGTCCTGGACTCCACTGTGTAAAAGGAGACCTTCCTCTCCTCAATATCCACACACACCCCCAGCCTCCTGGGCCGCAGACTGAGGGGGAGTGGGGTCACAGGGTCAGTGAGAGCAGAGAAACCAGAAGAGCCAAAGTCCAGACACCAGTAACCCTCCTGGGGAGAGAAGCTGAAGTCTCCTTTCCTCTCTGCCGACTCTCTGCTCACTCCTATTCTCCACCAGTTATTCACCTCCACCTCCCAGTAGTGTCTCCCTGCGATGAAGCCCTCCCTGCTCAAGACACATTCCCAGTAACTAAATCTGTGTGGATTGTCAGGAAGACTCTTCCTCTGTCCCAATCTCACTCTTTTCCCATCCTCAGACAGGGAGAGATCACAGTGAGCTGTATCAGGTTCCAGAGTCACGTCAACTGTGGGAATAAAACAGGAAACATCACAAGAGTCTCCTGTCATTATATGATAATTAAAGTCAAAATGTACTTGTGAAATGTGTTTGTCCCACCCAGGAAAAAAGTAAAGTGATTATAATTGAATTGACATCCTATTAATTTATGGCCATTAATGATAAGGCTTTGGAAAATTGAAAAGGACATGCTGACAGAAACACAATTCAATCAGCAGCAGGAGTGATTTATATGCTATGTATGTGCTAGGATCAATGACCCCACTGCTACCAATAAATCCTTCTGTGTGGGTCAGAGTTCAGAGTTCAGTTTATTGTCATATGCACAAGTGCAATCTATCTATCAATACATAGACATTAAAGACACATCAAAATCATTTTCACAGAACAGCAGGTCTAGAGGTCCAGAATCCTGTCTTCTTCTCTTGGAGCACACAAGCCTCAGTTTGGCACAGAATCACTGTTTTATTGATCCTGTTCAATTGTCTTTAAGACTTCCAGGTTTTAAACATTTATAAAAGACACCGGACTGTGTTTCTGGACAAAGAGCTCCTGTTGCCCTCTACTGGACAAGAATGGACACTGCAGTCTGGCCCTGAAGCTGACAAGACAACATCTTCCCCTGATCTTTCCCACTTATTCTGTGTAGAACAGGACACTGTGTCCATCACTGACTTGTTCCACAGGAGAGTCTGTCAGTGTGAAGCACCGATACTCTATATTTAATCACCTCTGTCCTGGAATGAGGAGTCTGATATCACAGGTAAACACCCCACACTCACCCTGCTTAACCAGTGAAATATTGACAGACCAGTGACAGTCTTTAATTAAACACACCACTGGTCACTTACTGACCAGGACCATATGAACACCAGCTGGGCTGAAGAGAAAGAGCCCAAAGATATTACCCCTGTCCAGGAAGAGGAGCCCTACAGCCCCAGTAAATACCCCTCCTACACTGACCATGGGCTGCTGACTCTGACATGTCTGAGCTGCACTCCTTTTTCATCAGCAGAGGATACCTTGACAGGGCCCTCATCCGAGCCAAAAACAGCCCTCGGACCATCACCTCGATCAGGAGCCCCCGGCCTAACAACCGCATTCCTTTGGTGCTTCCCTTCCACCCCAACACACTCTTTATCTCCAGGACCATCACCTTTCCTAGCCTACAGGATGATCCCTCCACTGGGGCCCTCTTATCTGAACGCCCCATCATCTCACATCGCCGACCACCTCATCTACTGTACATAACCTTCTTGTCCACAGCTCCCTCCACTGCCCACACCAGGCACCTTCCCCTGCAGCAGAGCTCGCTGCATCACCTGCAAATACACATCTCACACCACACTCAATCAGGGCCCCTCAGGACAATTCTGGATCACCCAGATGGCATCCTGTACCTCCAGCAATCTCGTTTACTGTGTCTCCTGCAAAAAATACCCAGCCATCTACGTTGGGGAAACCAGAACGAGACCGCTTCAAAGAACACGTCAGGGCTGTGAAGATTAAAGATCTCTCCAAGCCCATTGTTTCCCATTTCACCTCTGACGGCCACGACAACTCTAATCTCCATGTCTGTGTTCTCAAAGAAGGGTTTCTGAACTCCTATAGCAGAAAGACATCAGAAACAAAAATTATCCTGAGACTTGGTTCACACCTCCCCTCTTTTCTCAATGACCGACTTGTTTCCTTCCAATCCTCTCTACTGATTTGCAAGGCTTCACTTCACCTCTCTCACTTCGCACCACCTGAGTGCCCACTCTGCCTCCCCCTGCTCCCACCTCCTCCCCTCTCCCGGCTTTTGTTCTCCTGTGTTTTGTCATATTTGCTGTCTGCCCTGTCGTTCTCACACCCGAAGAAGGCTCCACAGCCGAACAGTTCCAACTTAAATATCCCTCAGCTATTCTAAGGGACTATTATATTCTTACACATTCTTAGAGCTCAGACACTGTGTCACACTGAGTGAGAAAAAGACTGCACTGATCTGGAAACACAGAAGCTACATTTAATCCTCCTACTTGTGAAGACACCCCAGAATCTCAGGTAAGTACCCCAACATTCACTGATGATGGTGATTAATGAACTGATGTTGAACTGACTGATCTATTCAGAGTCAAACACACCACTGAGCCTGTTCTTAAACCCAGATCACTGCAGCCTGTCTCAGAAGTGAACACAGCTCTCAGATTAATTCCCCAGCCCAGGAAACAGACTCCTTACTGACACATAAACACCCCCAACACCCTCCTCTCACCCCAACACCCTCCTCTCACCCTGACAGATAAGACACCCGACAGCAGAAGAGAAACAGTCCAGCGAGTCTCTTCTTGACTGGATCTGACTGCAAATGATGATGCTCTATTGATTCCTAACAGTCTTGCAGTTAACAGTCTCAGTTTTGCAATTGTTCCAGTAAATTAAAACCCCCACATCACTACACTAAAATACTGCTAACTATATTCTAATTACAGTTGTGTGCAAAGGTTTGGGCAGCCCTGGCCAAATTACATGTTTTGTGGATTTTCTAAGTGAAATGAAGTTAACACAACCTCTGCAGCGAACAAACATGACATATTTCTTTAAATTTTAATGCACGGTTACTATTTATTTGCTGAATTTACAAAAAAAACATTTAAACAGTAAATGTGGGATGTGCAAACGTTTGGTCACCCTATCAGTCAGTACTTAGTAACACCCCCTTTGGCAGAAATCACAGCCTCCAAACACTTCTTGTAGCCAGCTAACAGTCTTTCTATTCTTGCTTTAGGAAGTTTTCCCCACTCTTCCTTGCAGAAAGCTTCTAGTTCAGAGATATTCTTAGGTCGTCGTGCATGCACTGCATGTTTGAGATCTACCCACAGCTTTTCAAAAACATTCAAGTCTGGGGACTGTGAAGGCCATTCCAAAACCTTAATCTTTCCTTTCTTGAAGTAGTTCATGGTTGATTTTGAGGTATGTTTTGGATCATAGTCTTGTTGTAATATCTAACCTCTTCTCAGCTTCAGTTTCTGCACTGACTGTGGGACATGAGCTTCCAGGATTTATTGATACTTAGTAGAATCCATTCTTCTCTCTACCTGCACAATAGTTTCTGTGCCAGTGGCTGCCGCACAACCCCAAAGCATAACAGATCCACCCCCATGCTTGACAAGTTGGCAAGGTGTTCTTTTCTTCAAAAGCTTCTCCTTTTTTTCTCCAAACGAGCCTTTGGTGATTGTAGCCAAAGGGTTCAATTATTACTTCATCAGACCACAGCTTTTGGTTCCAAAACCCCTCTGGCTTATCTAAGTGTTGTGTTGCATACTTCAGACGTTGACTCCTGTGATGAGATGGCAGGTGAGGTTTCCTTCTGATGACTCTTCCATGCAGATCATGTCTGTGTAAGCAACGCTGCAAAGTAGATCAGTGCACCACTACTCCTGTGACAGCTAAAGCTCCCTGCAGGTCCTTCGCAGTGATATGGGGGTTTCACTTTGCATTCCTGACCAGTCTAAGAGCAGTTCTACTGGAGATTTTTCTTGGTTTTCCAGATCTTGTCTTGACTTAAACAGTGTCCCTAAACTTCCATTTCTTAATGACATTTCAGAGAGTGGAAATTGCAAGCAGGAAGCGTTTAGATATTTTTTTATAGCCTTCCCCTGCTTTGTAAGAGTCAGTTACAGGTATCTTGAGTTTCTGATCCTCGGTCAGCTGCTTAGAGGAGGCCATGGTTGTTGAGTGTAAACACAACACCCTGAGAGGTTCGAAGAGTCAGATCATTTCTGAAGCTCTGAAATTGTCATTACCTGACTTAGATTAAGGCCTAACGAGTCAATTTAACGAGTCAACCTTACAAAACAATAACACTAGTGGATCAACTGGAAGGGTGCCCAAACTTTTGCACGTGCCACATTTAATGGTTTATTTTTTTCAATCTGTTAAATTTAGCAAATAAACAGTAACTGTGTAATATTTGCAGAAATATGTCAAGTTTAAGTTTGTTCGCTGGAGAGGTTGTGTTAACTTTGTTTCTCTTAGAAAATCAACAAAACATGTAATCTGGCCAGGGGCGCCCAAACTTTTGCATGAAACTGTATAATAAAACTATATTCTGTTTTTTCCCCCAGGAAGGCTGGAAGCTCCTGTCTCTATTCTTTCATTACAGGTGGTGTAATAGCTCACCCTGGAGATTCCAGCAGTTACTGTACCTTGTAGCCTCAGTGGCCAATACTGTATAAATAAGCTGAAGTACAGAGTCAGACTCCCAGCAGGAGTGAGAGGAGGACTGATAAAGAAATCTGGCCTCTGATCTCTGAGACAAACTCACTCTAGAGGACCTCCAGGCCACCATCCTGAACCTTCAAGTCCGAGTGGAGCTCTGATTTATTATCTGTCCAGTGCCACTAGAGTCCACAGTCTGCCCACGAGTTGTCAGAGCCCTGCTCGTTGGGTGTCTTGTCATGAAGCCCTGGTAGAGAGCAGAGCTGACTGCACACAGAGAAGCAGGACAGGTGGACTAAGCCGCAGTCCAGAGCAATTCCACTGGCTGGACAGGCCCTGCAGGAGCTGGAGAGAAAGTCAAAGAGATGGAAGGAAGAGAGAAGCTGGGATAAAGGAATAGAGGGGCAGACAGGTCCTGTGGTGGAGGGGAATATATATATCTCACACTGGCAGTGAAACTGGGCAGATGGCTGAAGGGTCATAGGTAACCTTCCTAAGCTGCTACCAGGAGGTTAACAAGAGGGAGTAAAAGGTTTCAGGAAGGTAGATCAGTCAGAGGGCTAAATTTACTATATGGTACAAATGAATGGCTTGTGAGAAAGAATAAAGAAGAACTGTAAGAAGACAGACAGGAACAAGTGATCTTGGGTATCAAACATTATTGAGAGAACAAGGTCAGAGAAGCTGGAACATGACTGAATATTTGGCTCATCTCCTTGTTCCCCGTGAAGAGAATGACTTCACTTGTACACGAGCCAGTGAGAACCTGCACTCTGTAGCTCTGCCCTGCAGGGCTCTAGTGTTGTAAAGTGTGTGGGTCTGGAGACAGGTCTACTGGGCAGTGATCTCTCCTAGAGAAGAGAGGGTGGAGGGTGAGAGACAGTCTCTAAAACAGCTGCAGGAAATAAAACTGAACATGTTCTGTCTTCCTGTTGTCCTGAGTGTGTGTTTCCAGTTACAGTAATAATTTTTGCTTATGTCTGTTTTATATTTACAGTATTTTACTATTAATCTGTAGCTGATTTAAGGTTCTAGTTGATGTTATCACATAAGATACTATAAATGTTCAGACTCTGTGTCGGGGGGTCTGACTGGAATGGGGAGAAGGTGTTTCTGAGAGACACTCGGCTCTAATCTCTGCCTGAGAGGAGTCAGCTGTGGGTCCTTGTGGTCCTGATACCTGACAGCTGAGCTTCTTCCTATTGAAACAGCCGGAGTGTGAGGTAGCTGGGAGTGTGAGAGACTGTGCAGGAAACCAGAGAGGAACAGAGAGGACCTCAGAGTAAGAGGAACAGAGAGGACCAGACAGCAAGCTGTTTTCTGAAGAAACCGAGGGGCTGACAGCAGCCCAGAAACAAGCAGATATAGTTTTTCATTTTGTGACCAAAGCCCTGAACTTTCACTGATCTTCCATACTGTCACAATATTGTACACGAGGTTTTAATCAGCAGATTATTTATTATGAGACTGGCTCTGCCCCTGATTCCTTCTGATATTCTACACCCATCCAATGTGATGCCGCAAGGACTTGAGCCTTAAGTGGTGGTACATCTCCAAAACATCATACCACATATGGAAATTTATTCCTCTGCCCATATTAGGAAGGCTGATCGATTCCCCACTACAGGCACAGAGCCACAGTCCACAGTCACACAGGAGCCTGCAGATCTCCCTGCTGAAGAGTGGCTGTGCTGCCCCTGCGCCAGCCTCTCCAGCGCAGCTTCTTCTCTTATATTCTACTAGATATAATCATATATATTTTATTATTGTTCCCTTTATGCCCTTGTCCTGCCTAATTGTTCGGGCAATGGGTACGATATAGAAAGTGAACAGGATGGGGGTTAGTGGGGATCCCTGACGTGTCCCCCTTTCTAAAGCTCTGCTGCCTGTGAGGTTGACATTTACCTGTATTCTATCTGTGGGGTTTGAGTGTACAGTTCTCAAACACTTAACTCTTCGTTAAATCCAGACCTCTCTAATGCTTCAATCAAATGTTCCCATTCACTCAGACTAAAGCTTTTCAGCATGAGCTAAATTAGGGAGCCACGCATGTGGTCGCTATGGAGTGACACAGTATTGGGGTTCCTCAGGGTATAGTGTGGCGCGTCATGTTCTCCCTGATAAGCACAAAGCCCATCTGAGGAACTTTGCTCACAATGTTAAACACATCAGCTGTGTATAAAGCAGGAGTTACAACATGTCCCCCTGTTAGAGTAAGAGCCTGTATTGACCCCTGTGACCCTGCTGTGACCTTTGTAAATGACACGTTCCTGTCAGTGACAACAGACTCACCTGCATGTTTGTGAAGCTTCTCAAACTCTGCAAACAGAGAGAAAGATGTTAGAGAGCTGAGAGCACATTCCTGCTGGAGTCTGGTCTCCAGGTGTGCAGTGTTGTGTGTTGTAGTGCTGTGTTGATCTCTCAAGCAGGACAGTAACACACTGGAGTGTGTTGTCTGGCAAATGGAGCTGTGGGTCTGTAAGAGACACTGACAGCTCATCCAGCTTGTTATCACACAGTCCAGCTCCACACCTCCCACTGCCACCAGTACAAAGACAAGGACAGGAGTGACTGAGCAGCCTCCTCACAGGAGTCTGAGCCCTTTCTCTGTTCCAGAGCTTCTGACTGTGAAGCACTGAGGCAGAGCTGAGGCTCAGGGACAGAGAGCAGTTCAAACTCCACTGTGGGAGGAGCAGCATCACACAGCACTTTCTCCAGCTGAACACACCCCTGACACACAAGATCACCCTCCTGCACACTAGATCTCAACACAGACAGCAGTGAGACACACCTGTTCACACACCTGATCTCAACACAGACAGCAGTGAGACACGCCTGTTCACACACCTGATCTCAACACACACAGCAGTGAAGACACACTGTTCACACATCTGATCTCCACACAGACAGCTATGGAGACAGTTTTTCATAACACAAAGAAGAATAGACACACCTGATTACTGACATTGACAGATGTTTAGAACCTCAGAAACAAGCTGTGTTCACACAGTAATACTCACTGACTCCAGGTACTTTCTCCATTTCTTCAATGAGTCTGTCCTCCAGCTGACACACAGCCTTGCTCAGAGCCCCCAGACAGAGATCAGGGTGAACAGTGATGTCAGACCAGTCCTTGGGGTGTGGAGGGGAGCACAGGGAGGGGAAACTCTACAGCAGAAGAGACTCAGAGTCATGGGGGGTCACAGTCTTCTAAGGCAATAAGTCACCTGTGAGTCTGAAACCTAGAGCCCAGTATAGATCACTATGAGTCACACAGTGAGCTCTCTCTGCTCTCTGTAGATACTGTATCTGCTCTCTACAGTGGGTGCTGACCTGTAGGACTCTCTTCTCTCTGTAGATACTGTATCTGCTCTCTACAGTGTGTGCTGACCTGTAGGACTCTCTTCTCTCTGTAGATACTGTATCTGCTCTCTACAGTGTGTTCTGACCTGTAGGACTCTCTTCTCTCTGTAGACACTGTATCTGCTCTCTACAGTGTGTGCTGACCTGTAGTACTCTCTGCTCTCTGTGGATACTGTATCTGCTTTCTACAGTGTGTGCCGACCTGTAGGACTCTCTTCTCTCTGTAGATACTGTATCTGCTCTCTACAGTGTGTGCTGACCTGTAGGACTCTCTTCTCTCTGTAGATACTGTATCTGCTCTCTACAGTGTGTGCTGACCTGTAGGACTCTCTTCTCTCTGTAGATACTGTATCTGCTCTCTACAGTGTGTGCTGACCTTTAGGAAGTGGATGTGGTCCTCAGTGTGGGAGAGCTGTTCCAGTTCAGTGTTTCCCCTCTTTAGCTCAGTGATTTCCTGCTCCAGCTCGTGAATGATCCCTTCAGCCCTCCTCTCTGCTGCTCTCTGCTTCTCCTCAATCAGCTCGATGAACTCAGCCTGACTTCTCTCAATGCAGCACTGGAGAGCAATGCAGCACTGGAGAGCAGTGAAGACCTGTAAACTGTCCTCCATCTCTCTCTGTTCACAGCTCTGAGGAGACACCAGCAGACTTAATGAGGTAACAGGAATGGGTGCAATATTATTTAAATGTGATAGTTAATAAAATATTGCTCTTATAATAAAAGCTTTACAACTAGGAAGGGAAACACTGTATCAGTCACTCCACACCTGGGGGATACAGTCAATATCATGTCTGTTAACTGGATAACTATAATGATAATTAGGAGGATTTTCATGATCTTCCTCTCTGTTCTCTCTCTGTGTGTGTTAACTGTACTAAGACTTTGGCTTTTCAACACCAGGGAATGTAAAGATATTGGACCCTATGAATCCGAGATGCGGGGTCAATAAGTTGTAAAGCCTCAGGACGAATCCGAACGGTCGATAGCCAGGAGAACAAGAAGCACTGAGCGGCAAGGAGACACAAGAGACAGAGAGAGAGACAGAAAGAGAGAGAAGGAGCTCCACTCGTTGACTCAATACTGAGCGCTGTGAAGCAGGTAGGGAGCCCTGAAGTATTGTGGGATTCTCAGGTGTGGTAGTGATTGGGGAGCAGGATAATTAAACCGGATGCCATCACTTGCAGGAATTGACAGGAGCTAGATTATTATTGCCGGGAGATGTGTTAGATTGTTGGCGGTGTTTATTCTGATTAGCCTGGCCCATGACTAGCCTTCCTCAGTCATTCTAAGTGTCCCCTGGAGGAGAGAGCAGTGACCCCAGCACTGAGCCCTGCAGTACCCCACTCAGAAGGATTGACAGGACTCACTTTGCTGAGCTCCACTGCCTGTTTGATCTCCTCCACCTTCTTCAGTCTGTCCTGGATCATCTGTTGTACCTCTGCCTCAGTCTTCCTCAGCTGAGTCTGTGGACAAACAGGGGAAAAGAAACAGTGAAGTCACTGCTGCTGGTGCACAAACACTGGGCTGGACAACAGACTCTCACACTGACACTGAACTGGATCACAGACTCCCACACTGAACTTCAGGTAAAACCACATCTGAAACTATTTGTTAAAGTTCATAAAGTTTGTCCCTGTCCAGACTACTGCACATATCTGTTCCTGTGGGAGGAGACTCTTCTGAAGATGGTGTTGTTGATTACCAGGTACAGTATATGCTAAAGCTTTGATAAGTAATGTCAGTTTATGAAGTAATATCACACCTCCAGATCAATAACCTAGTGATAAATTTACCGTACAAAAATATAAATTACATATATAGTCCTAAGACCCACCTTTTTCACTCCGCATTCCTGCTCTAAAGGGACAGTGCTGTGTGTCCTGTGGTCTGACTCAGAGCAGAACTGACAAATACAGGTCTGGTCAGTCCTGCAGAACAGCTCCAGGAGTCTCTCATGCTTCTGACACAGCCTGTCCTCAAGGCTCTCCACAGGCTCAATCAGTCTGTGTCTCCTGAAAGCAGCTCCTTGATAGTGAGGCTGGATGTGAGTCTCACAGTAAGAGGCCAGACAGACCAGACAGGATTTCACAGCCTTGAGTTTTCTCCCAGTGCAGGAATCACAGGACACTTCTCCAGGTTTAGCACAAAGTCCTTCATCACTGCTGACTCTGGTCCTCTTGAACTGCTCAGTGATTTCTGCCAGGCTTCTGTTCACACTGAGATCAGGTCTTATAGGAAATGTGTTCTTACACACTGGACACTGACACACATCACTGCTGTCCCAGTATCCTCTAATACAGGCCAGGCAGAAGCTGTGTCCACATGGAGTGGACACAGGGCTGGTGAATGTGTCCAGACAGATAGAGCACTGGAACTGCTCTTCAGACAGGACACTGCTGGATGAGGCCATTCCTGAGCACAGAGAAGCATAAACAGAGATGATCAGAGGAGAAGATCAGCCCTTACCTATACAATACAAATAGCACAGAGCTGATCTGGAGGGACAGAGGCTTCATACAGAGACTCAATAGACGAGTTTGTATCTGCAGCAAAACACAGTCAGATATACACACAACATCACACTGATACACACTAACTTTGTAGCCAGCAGCCATGTCACCCTGTAACTCACAACTATCAGCCCACTGAAGCTAAGCAGGTGTGAGCCTGGTCAGTACCTGGATGGGAGACCTGGGAAAAACCAAGGTTGCTGCTGGAAGAAGTGTTAGTGGGACCAGCAGGGAGCGCTCACCCTGTGGTCTGTGTGGGTCCTAATGCCCCAGTATAGTGACGGGGACACTATACTGTAAACAGGCGCCGTCCTCCGGATGAGACGTAAAACCGAGGTCCTGACTCTCTGTGGTCATTAAAAATCCCAGGGCGTTTCTCGAAAAAAGTAGGGGTGTAACCCCGGCATCCTGGCCAAATTTCCCATTGGCCCTTACCAATCATGGCCTCCTGATAATCCCCATCTAAGAATTGGCTACATTACTCTGCTCTCCTCCCCAATGATAGCTGATGTGTGGTGAGCGTTCTGGTGCACTATGGCTGCCGTCGCATCATCCAGGTGGGGCTGCACATTGGTGGTGGTGGAGGGGAGTCCCCATTACCTGTAAAGTGCTTTGAGTGGCGTGTCCAGAAAAGCGCTATATAAGTGTAAGCAATTATTAATTATTATTAACTTTGATTTCTGTCATGATACCAATACACACAAGGAAAATCACAGTAACACATTTGAAATTACTGTATTAAAAGTATAAATACAAATAAACACAGTGTGAAAGGCGAAGAATCAGTCACATTTTAGCACATAAAATGAAAACCTGATAGCACAGTAAATATTATTGTGACCTGACCACCAGAAAGGATGACCAGTCAGGTCATAGAAAAATACAGGACATCAAAATATAACGATTAACTAGTTCGATTTTGCTGGTTAAAAAAAGGAATACGGGAGGGTAACTACACCAGTAACACACCAACAATTACAACAGAACCAACAAATCACTCACTTTTTCCCCTCTATACCAGGGTAAATACTCTGAGCCCCCAGGTGAACCTTATTTAACAGGGTGAGGCTGCAGTTCTGAACCTAACACAGCATAATAAGACCAGACAAGTCTGTGGATCCACAACAGGTAACACATTAAACACAAAGCACATATATAAACATTTTCAACAAATACACCACCACGTTACACAAAGCAGGGCCACACAGGCCATGTGACCAGAGCAATAACACAGCCCTTCCTCACAATTATATACCAGCATTTACTCACACAGTCGATACACACAAACTACAGACAAGAGCAGAAAAACAACAGAAACTCACCCGGAGATACTGGTACACAGACACACCTGCACTGACACTAGAATTCTGCAGTACAGGAAACCCCAGACTGGACTGACTGGGAGAGTCACTGGGAGCTTCAACGTGGGAGAACATCACTCAGGAAACTGAAGTCTGAATCAGAAACAAAACTGAAAGTTAATTCTCCCGCCAAACACAATTTCCTGTTTGAGCAGCACTTACAGTTTTTCTTCAACAGTTCCTCCCATCCCTAAATCCTCAGCACACTCCTCCAGCACAGAGGAACAGGCTGCCTGCTGTCCAGACCTGTCCCAGTCCTCAGCACAGCAGCTCTGCTCTCTATCGTAGTGAAGGAGCCTGCAGTGTCAGAGCTGAAGCTGCAGGAGAGAGAGTCCAGCTCCAGGTCCAGCCTTTCCCTCCCTGAGCTCTTTATTCCCTCTGTCCTTTCCCTCCTCTGCCAGTCAGACACACCGCAGCAACAATAAAACCATAGTCTTGTTCCCGCAAGGAACAGCAAAACCGAAGTATTGTTCAAAGTGCCGGTACAAACTTTTAGTTTATATAGCCCTTTCCTGCTACTTCTGACGTAGCTCATTACTATGGTAATGGGGGGAGGTCACGGTGTTCGGACAGTTTACAGACTCTGGCCAAATGATCAGTTAGATTACCTTCCCTGGGGGGTTTCCTAGCTGGCATCTGGAATACTTACCCCCTTTCCAGCCTGTATCTTAGAAGTGCAGTCCTCATGCAGAAAGGACTTAGTTAACCCCTCCTTCACATCTTGTATTTTTCTTCAATGCTGCAAGTAAGTGTTTTACACACTAAGCAGGTCCTCTGACCTTTCCAAGCCTTGCTTTTGGTTGTGAAACCTTTTAACATTTTTTTAAATGATTTTTTTCAATAAGGCACCTACAGTTGAGAGTTCTGCATAAAGGACCTGTAGTACTAATTAATAACACAATCTAAAAGCTTCACAGCTCAAGGGCAATGTATCCATAGATTTTGCCAAAGCTACTGTATTTGAATCAAATGGCTTTTTTATTCCTTTTTAGGAACATATTTATAGCAACAAAGTATGCCTGGGGATGTTTTTTTACAGCAAGAAATTATGTTCTGTCTGTACAACTGAAACACATTTTGGAGTACTTTCACAATGCTTTTAACGACGCCCACATCGTTATCGACAATGAAAATGTCTCTGGAAGAGGCCTGCGGGCTGTAGCTGTCTGCCTGCAGGAAGGAGATCCAGGAAGGAATCCAGGTGTACGATGGTGGCGGTGGAGCCCCTGTCCAGCAAGGCCTGTCACAGCCTCCCCTGTACCGACAGATGGATGATAACACAGCTGGGTTTCAGGAGCAGTGAGGATGTTGTGCACACAGAGCTGGGTTGGTGGTCCAGGAGAGACTGGGTGGAGAGTCCATGGTGCGCCTACAGTCAGCATGGACCCCCGGCCACTTCCTTGTTCTGACGGGGCGGCAGCTGAAGCCTCCATGTCAGGGCCTCATGGGAGTTTGTACTGGTGAGAGGAGGGCTGACTGGCCCCTGGTGATAGAGCTGTGTCACTAAATACCCCCTCTACTTCGCACGCATTCTGGAGCGCTGCTTCTAGACACAACTGGGGCGGCCCATCGGTCGGGAGTCAGGCTGTAAATGAACCGATGGGTCGCTAACTTTTCCTGCGCTTCTCTGGGAATATAAGGATAAGCTATGTGGAAAAGGTAACGGAGATTGCCTGCACTTCTCTGGGAATATGAGGATACACTCTGTGGAAGAGGTAACGGAGATTGCCTGCACTTCTCTGGGAATATGAGGATACACTCTGTGGAAGAGGTAACGGAGATTGCCTGCACTTCTCTGGGAATATGAGGATACACTCTGTGGAAGAGGTAACGGAGATTGCCTGCACTTCTCTGGGAATATGAGGATACGCTCTGTGGAAGAGGTAACGGAGATTGCCTGCACTTCTCTGGGAATATGAGGATACACTCTGTGGAAGAGGTAACGGAGATTGCCTGCACTTCTCTGGGAATATGAGGATACACTCTGTGGAAGAGCTAATGGACATTGCCTGCACTTCTCTGGGAATATGAGGATACACTCTGTGGAAGAGGTAACGGAGATTGCCTGCACTTCTCTGGGAATATGAGGATACACTCTGTGGAAGAGGTAACGGAGATTGCCTGCACTTCTCTGGGAATATGAGGATACGCTCTGTGGAAGAGGTAACGGAGATTGCCTGCACTTCTCTGGGAATATGAGGATACGCTCTGTGGAAGAGGTAACGGAGATTGCCTGCACTTCTCTGGGAATATGAGGATACACTCTGTGGAAGAGGTAACGGAGATTGCCTGCACTTCTCTGGGAATATGAGGATACACTCTGTGGAAGAGGTAACGGAGATTGCCTGCACTTCTCTGGGAATATGAGGATACACTCTGTGGAAGAGGTAACGGAGATTGCCTGCACTTCTCTGGGAATATGAGGATACACTCTGTGGAAGAGGTAACGGAGATTGCCTGCACTTCTCTGGGAATATGAGGATACACTCTGTGGAAGAGGTAACGGAGATCGCCTGCACTTCTCTGGGAATATGAGGATACACTCTG
The DNA here is from genome assembly GCF_055471065.1 of Atractosteus spatula. Lineage (NCBI taxonomy): Eukaryota > Metazoa > Chordata > Actinopteri > Semionotiformes > Lepisosteidae > Atractosteus > Atractosteus spatula. Next base: position 11,854,766 of record NC_142710.1, on the reverse strand, counting down.
TGGAAGAGGTAACGGAGATTGCCTGCACTTCTCTGGGAATATGAGGATACGCTCTGTGGAAGAGGTAACGGAGATTGCCTGCACTTCTCTGGGAATATGAGGATACGCTCTGTGGAAGAGGTAACGGAGATTGCCTGCACTTCTCTGGGAATATGAGGATACACTCTGTGGAAGAGGTAACGGAGATTGCCTGCACTTCTCTGGGAATATGAGGATACACTCTGTGGAAGAGCTAATGGAGATCGCCTCAGCTCTGCGGAAGAGGTGATTGAGTTCACCTGCTTAAACCCCTTGTCTCTCCCCTGGTGATCCTGGAGTTTGAGTTCCTCCTGGAGCACCAGCGCAGGCTCTGCACCTCCAAACCGCGAGTCAAAAGCGACCAAGACTGATAGTCCTTCACTTCTTCAGGTGATAGGTCTAGGAGCACACTTTGCCTTTAAAGGCTTCCGATGAAGTTTGACTGGAATAATGCCCAACCGCAAGCTACATTGCTCGGCTTCTACTGTCACTCGAGAGCCCCGTCTTCAGAGCCCTCCTGCCCTCTCGGTAAGGCCTGGCGATTCAGTTCTGCTGTGGCAGAGCCCAATCTTCCTCTTACCCTGCTTCGGTTACTGTCTCCTCCACTGCGTGTTCAGTCTGAACCTCGGTCGTGAACGATCTGAAGAGCTCCCCAGTTTCGGCCTCTCTGCTTCATCAGGCTGCTGTACCCCCTCAGCTATCGCAGTCCTACCTTGCTCTCCAGTCAGTGAGAGACTGCTGTCCCGGTCCTTCGATGTGCCAGCTGCCAGGAGGCTGCTTTCCATTTGTTTGCTCTGTCGTCCACGGTCTGGCTTCAGGAGGAGGCGATGAGAATCCCACTTATCTGACGTACAGTATTTACATGTAACGCTCACGGGGTTCGCCGACGGAAAGAAACAGTCTGGAGGCTCTGGCACGGGTTGGCAGGACGTTTATTAAAGACGCTGAGGGGGGTTCCACACACGGGGACAGGGGAGACACAGCACTGCACCGCACCTGCACAGACACACAAGAGGGAAGAGGGCGTCTCCGTCCCTGAGTCCCGCCCCTCAGCCAGCGTTCCCAGCCTGCCTTGCGTGCGCATGGCCACAGCCCCCATGTGGGCGCTACAGTATTTCGTACAAAAGTACAAAGCTTTGAATAAAACGACAGCGATATTGCCTACCTTTCCTTGCTGTACGTCGCCTGTTTTGAGCCGAGCAGCTCCACCTGAACGATCACAATATGTCGCTACGTCTGTGCAGGGACAGACGCGATGAAATTCAACGTCATCAAACTGCGGGCGGAGAAGGAAATATTCTTTTAAAGTGAATTATCGTCAGACATGCACTCAGCCACTGGGAAAGAAGCACCGACAGGAAGCGTTTGGACCCTGAGCTCTTTTATTATATTAAGTTGTGATTTAAACATCAGAAATACAAAAAAGGAGACAAAATATTAAAAAAGATACGAAAACAGACGCACTTCACAGCAAGAGGAATTACAAAAAGCTAAAAATTAAACTTTTTACATTATTCCATTGTATGTCTTGCCTTTTGATTCCTTAAATTTCGAATAGAATTGAAATAAAAAGGAATTCCACCTTAAAAGCATGAATAGAGGGAGCAGTATTAGACCATTTACTCTTGTGGGTGAAGGCGCCCCTGAAGTCGCACCTGCGCTGCGTCACAGAAGAGCGACTGCGGGGAGTTTAGGGCTCAGGGACTCGTGAGTTTTCACAGTAAAACAGTAACATGAACGCGCTTATTTAGACAGGTGAAATGTTCATTTATTTTAGAGAATTGTTGCTTTCGTGCTTGCATTTCGCTGGAGAACCGATAAATTACATTCTTACTTCTCTAAACACGAGAAAAAGGTTCAATTGCTTTCTGCTGATGTACTGTATCTAGTTACAAAACACAGTTCTGAAAAGCTCTCTGTGTAAAGGTGTCTGTTTCAGAGCTGATCCTCCAGTACCTGAGCCTGTGTGCCTGTGTCCAGTGTGGACTGGAGAGCTCTCTGTGTAAAGGTGTCTGTTTCAGAGCTGATCCTCCAGTACCTGAGCCTGTGTGCCTGTGTCCAGTGTGGACTGGAGAGCAGTGGGTGTCCTTCAGTGGGACCGGCTGCTTCACTGTAACACCTCTATCTGGAGGAGCAGAGGGACAGACATCCTGTCTCTCTCCCTCTTCTCTGCTCTCCTTTCACCCTCTTCCTCCCTTAACAAGTCCTTCCTCTCCTCTTAGTCTCTCACAGGTAGTGAATTTCGAGCTCCTGTCTCAGACTGTTGTGTTCAGTGTCTTGTGTGTCTGCAGGCTCCTAGTTGTCAGTGTAGATTCTAGTTTACAGGTTTAACAGGATTACAATCCTCTGTTTCACAATGATGGAGTCCTGACACAGTGATAGGGTCTTCAATCTGTGTATTGGGGACCCCAAGATATGGGTCAGTGTTGGTGTCCCCACAGTGTGCCACAGTGTTGGGGTCCAGTTCCTTATCAATCCTGATAAGCACAAAGCCCATCTGTGGGACATTTTTCCCACAACATTAAACACATCAGCTGTGTATAAAGCAGGAGTTACAACATGTCCCCCTGTTAGAGTAAGAGCCTGTATTGACCCCTGTGACCCTGCTGTGACCTTTGTAAATGACAAGTTCCTGTCAGTGACAACAGACTCACCTGCATGTTTGCGAAGCCCCTCAAACTCTGCAAACAGAGAGAAAGATGTTAGAGAGCTGAGAGCACATTCCTGCTGGAGTCTGGTCTCCAGTTGTGCAGTGTTGTGTGCTGTAGTGCTGTGCTGATCTCTCAGGCAGGACAGTAACACACAGGAGTGTGTTGTCTGGCCAGTGGAGCTGTGGGTCTGTAAGAGACACTGACAGCTCATCCAGCTTGTTATCACACAGTCCAGCTCCACACCTCCCACTGTCTCCAGTACAAAGACAAGGACAGGAGTGACTGAGCAGCCTCCTCACAGGAGTCTGAGCCCTTTCTCTGTTCCAGAGCTTCTGACTGTGAAGCACTGAGGCAGAGCTGAGGCTCAGGGACAGAGAGCAGTTCAAACTCCACTGTGGGAGGAGCAGCATCACACAGCACTTTCTCCAGCTGAACACACCCCTGACACACAAGATCACCCTGCTGCACACCTGATCTCAACACAGACAGCAGTGAGACACACCTGTTCACACACCTGATCTCAACACAGATGGAGAAGAAGAGACACACCTGATTCTTCATAGTAGATTGATTTACTGATATTTACTGATACAGGTGTTTTAAACCTCATAGACAAGCTGTGTTCAGTAATACTCACTGACTCCAGGCACTTTCTCCACTTCCTCTCTGAGTCTGTCCTCCAGCTGACACACAGCCCTCCTCACAGCCCCCAGACAGAGATCAGGGTGAACAGTGATGTCAGACCAGTCCTTGGGGTGTGGAGGGGAGCACAGGGAGGGAAACTCTACAGCAGGAGAGACTCAGAGTCATGGGGGGTCACAGCCTTCTAAGGCAATAAGTCACCTGTGAGTCTGAAACCTAGAGCCCAGTATAGATCACTAAGAGTCACACAGTGAGCTCTCTCTGCTCTCTGCAGATACTGTATCTGCTCTTTACAGTGTGTGCTGACCTTTAGGAAGTGGATGTGGTCCTCAGTGTGGTAGAGCTACTCCAGCTCAGTGTTTCTCCTCTTTAGCTCAGTGATTTCCTGCTCCAGCTCTTTAATGATCCCTTCAGCCCTCCTCTCTGCTGCTCTCTGCTTCTCCTCTATCAGCTCAATGAGCTCAGCCAAGCTTCTGTCAATGGAGACCTGGAGAGCAGTGAAGAACTGTAAACTGTCCTTAATCTCTCTCTGTGCACAGCTGTGAGGAGACACCAGGAGACTTCATGAGGTAACAGGAAGGAGTAAAGTAACACTGAAATGAGACAGCTAATAAATTAATTGCATGTACAGTAAATAAATCATCTCATTACAAAAATACTTTACATCTTGGAAGGGATACACTCCACACACCACTGTAATCTTCTCACACTTGGGTGATACACAGCGTATCTTTTCCTTTACCTGGACTCAGTTTTATCTTCCTCATTCTTTTTATCTTCCCAGTCTTCCTAAGTGTCCTCTCTCTGTGGAGGAGAGAGCAGTGACCCCAGCACTGAGCCCTGCAGTACCCCCTCAGAAGGATTGACAGGACTCACTTTGCTGAGCTCCACTGCCTGTTTGATCTCTTCTACCTTCTTCAGTCTGTCCTGGATCATCTGTTGTACCTCTGCCACAGTCTTCCTCAGCTGAGTCTGTGGACAAACAGGGAAACAGAGACACTGAATTCACTACTGTTGGTACTCAAACACTGGACTGAAATTCAAATAAAACCACAACTGAAGCTTTGCTATAGGAATATCAGTTCGTGAAGTAATATCCCAGCTCATGATCAATAACCTAGTGATAAATCTACTTTGTGAAAGTTTTATATAAAATATTCAGTCCTAAACCCACCTTTTTCTCTCTGCATTCCTGCTCTAAAGGGACAGTGCTGTGTGTCCTGTGGTCATTCTCAGTACACAGCACACAAACACAGGTCTGGTCAGTCCTGCAGAACAGCTCCAGGAGTCTCTCATGCTTCTCACACAGCCTGTCCTCAAGGCTCTCCACAGGCTCAATCAGTCTGTGCTTCTTCAGTTTAACAAGGTCATAGTGAGGCTGGATGTGAGCTGAACAGTATGACATCTGACACATCAGACAGGATTTCACAGCCTTGAGTTTTCTCCCAGTGCAGGAATCACAGGACACTTCTCCAGGTTCAGCACAAAGTCCTTCATCACTGCTGACTCTGGTCCTCTTGAACTGCTCAGTGATTTCTGCCAGACTTCTGTTCACACGGAGATCAGGTCTTATAGGAAATGTCTTCTTACACATTGGACACTGACACACATCACTGCTGTCCCAGTATCCTCTAATACAGGCCAGACAGAAGCTGTGTCCACATGGAGTGGACACGGGGCTGGTGAATGTGTCCAGACAGATAGAGCACTGGAACTGCTCTTCAGACAGGACACTGCTGGGTGAGGCCATTCCTGAGCACAGAGAAGCATAAACAGAGATGATCAGAGGAGAAGATCTGCACCTTCTCAATACAACACAAACATCTCAAATATCTCAGAGCTGACCTGGATGAACAGAGGCTTCATACAGAGGCTCAGCAGAAGAGTTTGTATTTACAGATCTACACACAGACATCACACTGATACATGCTAGCTTTGGTGTTTTAGTGGTGTTAAAAGACCACAACACAGTTTGGTGTGGCATCACGGAGGGTTCGATTTATTTGCAACACCAGGAGCTGTATGAGAGAAGTTATAAAATGTATGAACAGACACAGTGACATGAGTCCATGAACAATTATCTAAATCACCCAAAAACCTTAAATCACATACTACTGTTTATACAGTAATCCATTGCTGTGCACAATTGACCTCAGGCAGTTATCTGTATACATCTTTAACCTGCGCAGCCCCTGAATCTTGAGTATCTGTGAGCTGGAGATGTATCTGAGAGCTGAGGATGTATCTGAGAGCTGCGAAGTGTGGTTGTGCAAGAGTCCTTTTCCCAGGAGGAGGAGAGAGAGAAGCCAAGAGCTCTGATCACGTTCTGTCTCAGCCTCCTCTGTGAGTGATGTGTCTGCAATTCCTCTTCCATTCTGCATTGGGCTCTTGCAGATATCTGATTGTGCAGAGAAGTGTTAGTGATAGTGGTTTCCTATATACATGTGATGCAATTTAGTGAAAGAAAAATGAATAAATTAAAACGATAAAATGTCAACACTGTTCACCAGAGTTAATTTCGTATACATCAATTTTAATCCATAAAGACGATGATAAAGAGTAAATATCTTAGACTAAACATTGAGAAGTTGAGAGAGAGGTGCGAGTGATGTGTCCACATTTTCTTTCATATTACTGCATTGGGCTTTAATGTTTATTGATAGTTGATATCACTAGTATATATTGATACGTTATTGATATTTGTAAATATCAATAAATTGTATTGGTGGTTTCCTAAATGTGATAGTCATTAGTTAAAGTCACAAATAAATGAATTAAAGTATGTTGAATTAAGTAAAATTACTTAACATAATTAAAGTTAAAATAAAAAACAATAAATTAAAATTATATTATGTCAAGACTGAGTGTTCACCTGCATTAATTTTGCAAAATCAAATGTTTGTTTACTATCTTTATCCATTTTAGCCAACAAAATGCAGACAAAAATAACCCACAATGATGATGACGCAGACTTAATTAAAATTAAAATCACCCAGATGCCTGCACTGATAACTCCCAGCTAGTCAACAAATTAAATAGAAAATTAAGCACGAATTAACCGTATTTTTACTGTAAGGCTTTGACTTTAATCATGGTTATGGTTGCATTTCTCAGGGCTTACAAGAGTTAGTGTGATAAAAGTTTTAGGCACATCTTTAAATTTTATTCCAGCTGAATGTAGTGGTTTCACCAATAGGAAGCAATTATTCTTCATTTCCAAAACTCCAAACAGCATTAATACTATATTTTTATTTCTGTTTAAAATGCGGGTATAGTATTATCAGCAGTTCACGTTTCACAGTAGGTGTAACCCTAGCACTAATTTCAGTTTTAACCAACCACGGTAGCTGAACACAGTACAATCCTCAAATACAGTTGAAGTAGAAAGCTGTGATTGAATTGAAAGGACATCTAATTTGCTGAATGTATCTTACACAGTGTAGCGGCGAGGCTTAATAATAAGGCAGAATTAAGTGTTTCTGAGCTTCCCAAATGAGGCCCCATTTCTCTGTTCATCTCTGTGGTGCAGCCACAGAGAGACCATTAGTGCAGGGTGATTTAAGGTTTCCTAGGACAGCTCCCAAAGGGGGATGCACTTAGCTAAGCCTGGCTATCATGATCAATGGTCATCCATTGGCGCCTATCTGTCTAGGGAGTGCCAGTTGGACATCTGGACTGCATTACTAAGTGTCAGGACTAAGTGACTCATATCTCACCTTAATCAACCAATCAGGGACTGGTAGGGCCGAGTAACCCACGTGGGACTCTGATGCCCATGGAACTTTCAGCCAATCGACGAGCTGAAGTTCCTCCAGGTAAAAACAGGCAACACAGAGAGCCTGGGAGATTCAGTGAGATTCAGAAGGAGAGATTCAGTAAGATTCTGGAGAGGATTCTGTGGACTGTTCTAAAGGGAATTCAAAGGAGAATTCCAGGGCAGGACGGCCCAGGAGCAGAAGGCTCCCAAGGGCAGGACATTCTCGCAGCGCGCCTCCTGACCATCCTGAGACTCAGCCCGGACAACCACGGAACGGCCAGTGTGTCCGAGTGCCAGAACTTTCCTTTGTTCTAAGAGTCTAGAGCGGAGGTTGCCAGAGAGTAACCAGAGGATCCACCCGAGGTTAGCAACAGCAGCAAGCCTCGTGAACAGGTCGGAACTGTGGACAGCTGAATCACTATTCAGAACTAGCGCTTCATCAGGAACGAACTGGTCCTCTTCCTGACTTGCTGGGACCCACAGTCATCTTTTCTCCTGTGCACAAACTGTGCTAGTTAAAGCCAACACTAACTAGCCGGTCTTCAGTGAGCATCAGCAGCGCACCGTCGCAAGCCGCACAGCACAGCCTGGCACGGAGCCAGAGAGCGCGGATTGGACAGCAACAAGCCTGCAACTGTTTCTTTGTGCCCGCAGGAGATCTGAATCCCCAGAGATTGGATGAGTATTCAACTTCACTGCATTACTGCTCGAGAATTCAATTGTTATCCCAACCAGTTGATATCAATTTAATTCCTAAGAGTTATGTACTTGTTTTGAGTATCTAATGTAGAAGTTATAACCAAGTTCATTTACGAAACGGTCTAAATGAATGATATACTGAACGTATGTCCTCTTGAGATGTGTAACACTTCGAAACTGATTGAATATATACCTTTTGTATTCTGATAACCCTCTCGATAAGATCTGTTAGGTTTATATGCATATTCTGTGTATTAATAAATGTATCCTCGTGTATTAGTACCTGTGTGTGTGAGTTGTTTGAGTTATGTCGCATGGTTGGATTCTAAAGCCATCAAAAGAATCAACTTTGTGATTTACTGCTACAATTAATAATTGTCTCAGTAAATGCCCAAACCCTACAGAACTGGTGCCTTCAGAGAGCCACTATGATTACATATTTGGCGTCCCTGAACCGGTTATTTTTCCCTACAACAGCAATCGTCCATTTAATGCTTTTTAGAAGAATGTATTTGACTTCTGGATAAGACTGCTTCAACCAGTCTTATAAGAGCTCAGAAGAAGTGACTGGCGAGAATAAGGGTTAAAAATCCGGAAAGCTATAGTATCACTATATCCTGGGCTCGGGTTGTATTCCTTATGCAGGGATTTGGCCAATGGGGAGCAATTATGTTAGGAATGCTCAAGGGGTTTTGAGCTGTACTGCCAAGAACGTACCGTGTTATAAGCAAGGTAATGCCCAACACAGATAATCTGACTGCATTACTCTGTAAAACTGTTTAATGTGGCGTGTGTTTAACATACTGTACAGTAAATCTAATTGTAATCATTTAAATCTGTATTTATCCATTAGTGCTTTCATGAGCTTCTCATGATGTTCAGTATCACTAACACATTTTCATTTTCTCCCATTAAATGCAGTTTGCAGACTTATTAGGTTTTAATTTTATGTTTATTTATTTTAATTTAGGCTTTGATTGAAAAACATGTTATAAATAGTGCTTTAAAAATGTTGTACTTAAAAGCAAATACATTAAAAAAAAAGAGTTCCATTGTTTTGACAGAGAAGATGCCGATATGAAAGCTGTAACTGATCTTCCTCAAGCCACTAACCCTACTCTAGAAGAGAAGGAAAGACTGAACCCACTGCAACTGCAGCCAGAAGAGATCAGGAGGAAAAGCAGAAGGAGTGTTTATGAGATTGAGAAGAGAACAGATGGAAGAAGGAGGAAAAACATGCTCATTACTTATACAATTTTGGAAAAAGAAATTAGAATTTAAATTGATCAGTAAGTTAAATGGTGTAATTATGGACAGTCCTAGAGCAATATCTTCTCAAGTTGCTGACTTCTATAAAACCTGTGTTCAGCAGGGCAGGAGAATTCAGACATTGGCTCCACAAGGATATGCGCTGGATGTGTGGATGAGTCATTTCAATAGCAATGTGACCAACAGATCACACAGAGTGAAATCAAGACAAACATTTTTCATCTGAAAGACGATACATCTCCTGAGAATGAAGTCCTGATGAGCGTATTTTACAACGTCTTCCAAGATGTGTTGATGGACCTCCTATTTGGTATCTTGAAGAAATCTATACAAACGACAGAAATGCCCTCTCCTTAAAACACGGAGTGATCTCTCTTACACCCAAACCCAACAAGGACCGTTTCATATTAGGTTTATTCCAGGCTGAAAAAAAGAAGAAAGAGAACACAACGTTTCGGCCGTGGAGCCTTCTTCAGGTGTCACAGGAATAAACCTGTGACTTGTTCCTTTGCAGCCTGCGCACGCTGACGCAGCTGCCCACCTGTTTAATATTAGACCACCGGAGACAATACTGAACTGCGATGTGACGCTGTTGTCTTAATACTTGCAGACAGGCTGAAGAAAGACCTGAATCACATCATTCATGAGGCACAATCTGGCTGGTGAAAGGCAGACATACAGTAGATGTAATAATGTTAATTTTAAATTTGGTGGATCCAGTGATCTTATGAAAAATGACAGCGGAACACAAACATGAGCTCGGAATTGGTTTGTTTTTTTTTTGCTCGGGTCTTTACTTTCAGGAAGCTGTTAAAGGGGACCTCCAGTACCAATGTCACAGACCTGTCATTAGATGTCAGTGCCAAAATAAAACAATTGACAGCATAGATACATGTTACAAATTTCAAATTAAGCACCGCGTTATGAACTTTGTGACAATACAGTAATGCCACCATGTTTTTGTGAAATGCTGCTCTCGCGCGCCACACACGAGAGCGCGAGATCCCGTGAATTGTGATGCTGTGCGGCCCTGCCTGCTCACTGGCCCCTGAACATGCAAAGGAAAACTAGGTCTAGAACCACTTTGAGCATTTTTGGGCTTTCTCAGCTCAGGTTTATATTTTAAACCACACTCCGATCTCAGGCATTTGGCCGTGTAGAACACAACGGAGGATCGGAACAACGGGAAGCCGGACCGTTCCTTTTCCAAGGGATTGTCAACTATCCCAGAGATGGGTAATAACATTGGGCTCTGATGTCAGTGCGATCGACATGTCTCTCCACAAGATTCAGCGCGATGTACAAGCAAATAATTACAGGCTGCGCAGCAGGCATTTCACGTTCAACGTGATCTGCAAGATGAGTTAACAAGGAAGCAGTATTTATCGATTAAATAGACTCGACGTTGATATGTTGAATTTGATTGCCTTCATTCAAATCTGCATTAAAAATAAAGTATCAAAAAACACTAGAACTCCTTGAATGTGTAAGTTTCATACCTTTATATAAAGTAATACAGTAGGAGATACATAATACGTAATAACAGAAGTGGTCTACTGCCTGTGCTCTATCGCATCGGAAATAGATAAAGAAATCAACAGAATTTACGTAATTAGTACATGTTCAAAATTTGAAATTGCATGCCCACCCTTAGCAATTCGAATAAGTACTCCGATTGAACTTTGACATTACAGCAGACAACTGATGATGTAAAGTATTTAAGTAACTCTTATCCTACCTGGGGAAAAAAACTGAAATTATCTTATTATCTTGCCCGTGTAACCAAGTAAAAAAAAAATGAACCTTTACCAAATCCTGACTCACTCTATGTAAATAGTTTTATTTGTGTTGCATTGTTCATGTACTGTATGTTATGTTGCATACACGCTGGAGAACTGTGTTGATGACTGTTCTGTCACTTTAAGAGACTTCGCGAGTTGGTGATGTCGTCATCGCGAACCTCTCAGTCCGTACTTTGTGAACTGTGGAGGAGAGTGATATTTTAGTTGCTCTGAGAAAAAAAAAATGATGAATAACCAATAGAATCATATCAACATTCTACTGTGCAGTTTTTTTATGTTCAGTTGAGTACTGTAAGCATTAAGTGACTCCATTACACTGGTATATTGTAGGGAAATACTTTGTCAGTTTTATGTGAGACAGCTTCCTATAGAGGCCCGTTTCCGCTAGGGAGTAAAAAAAAAACGAGCTATGGTATCTCGCAAATTGCGACTTTGGATCTCAGAATTCTGAGTTTATATCTTGCAATTGCGACTTAAAATCTCAGAATTACGACTTTATTCTCGTAATTACGAATTAATATCTCGCAATTGCGACATAGAATCTCAGAATTACAACTTTATCGCTCAAATATGAGTTTATATCTCACAATTGCGACTTCGAAATAGCCCACATTTCATGGTCTGTCCTTTTATTGTAACGGATTCGGGCTCTAGGGCTTGTGCCCTCGCCGCTCCCACCCTACTTCGGGCCTCACTGCATTGGCTCGAACCCAGGTCCTGCCAGCTGAGCTAAAGAACACTTTCTTTAACCCCGGCGGCCAGCAGCCCTGTTCTGCGCAGGGGAGGGCGGTGCCGTCACCACACTGCAACAAGATCGTACAACCTGCATGTTGGCCGCTCTGTTACACTATATTTTTGAATCGTACAGGATCATAGGATCTATAGGCCTGAAGACTTGTCTTGTACAGTGCCCTGATAAAAATCAAATTAATTACACCAGTGGTTCTCAAACTTTTCGGACCAAGTACCACCCCTAATCCAACCGAAGCATCCAAGTACCACCTACAAGTCATCTTCTCATAGGAACCCCAGAAATTCTCAATGACCAACATGAGCGCGAATGCACACACTCACACATACATATAATAAATATTATAATAAAGTTTCTGATATAGCGCCTTTAAAGGTGGCTTCTCAAAGTGTTTTACAGAAAAAAAAAACATTAACAACAACTAATAAAAAAAAGCACCATTTCAGTGAGAGGGGTGAGCCTGTTTAGTCGAGCAAAGCAGATGTGAATTAATTTTTCGAGCCTTGATACAATTCACAACAGAGTCTAACAGATATTAAATCGTTGGGCATTTTCTTGACGGCAAAGGTCTCACGGTGGATGTTGTAATGCGTACATTAATTTCTGGAGCAACCTCTCTAATTCGTGCAACTACACCGTTATGTCGGCTTGTCATTGCTCTAGCACCGTCTGTACAAACTCGATGCCAAGTCGATGCCATTCTCTTCGATAAATTCATTCAGAAGCTGAAATATGTGCTCTCCTGTAGTTCCTGTTGGTAGCGGTTTACAGAACAGAAAGTCCTCACGGGACACGCCCTCAAACTCGTATCTAACGTAAACGAGCAAATTGGCCAAATCGACTACAGACTCATCTAATTGCAGTGAAAAACATCTGCTCATCTTAACGCGCTCTGTCAGCGTACTTTTGATATAATCCTTCATATCAATAATTCTATGAATGACTGTGTCTTTCAGGGGGAGGGGGGCAGCAGGTCGAGCTGTTTAGCAGCTTTTTCTCCACACATAATACGTGTCGGCTCTTTTGCCAACGGGAAATAAGGTTCTTCAAAAATAGTGTAGCTTACCTGCTTTAGCAGTACGCAAGCTTGCATTTTTCCGCGTTTCCGTTTTTATTTCCGTATTTAAAGTTTTTATTTCATGCGCATGGGAGCGAAACACAGAGACGCTCGGTGTATTTTTCTCAAATTAGAACAGTTCTTAAATATTTTTCTTTTATCACGCTTTCCTGTGCTCACAAGATTACCTGCGTTCGTAGCACGTATTTCTACGCATTCCTGTGTTTACAACATTGGCATTGTTCCAAAATCACGCACATTCTCCTTTCTCCCTATTTGCTGGAGATACAGTAGCTTTTTTTAAAATACAATTGGTCACTTGCGTCCGTAGCACACATTCCTATAGAGTGGTATAGAATTACAGAGTATCTCTTGTGTCCACTGAACTATTAGCGCACGCTCTATCGTAGCACGTAGGCTGCGTATTCGACACGTATTAAAATACAAAATATGAAAACCCGTCCTGATTTTTCAGCGCACACGACACAGTTCCAGGGTCATTTGGCGTACCACCTGGCGGCACTCAACGTACCACTGCCGGTACGCATATCACAGTTTGAGAACCACTGCGTTACACTAATTTTTATAGAATCCCATTTCCGCCAGTGAGGCTTCCATAACACCCAGATGGAATAGTGGACGATGGGCTTTTTAAAAGGGTTTTTATTTAAACACCAAAAATACAAAAAAAAGACAGAATATGAAAAAAAGATACAGAAATAGACACATCACACCCAGAGGAATTTACAATTATAAAAGCTGAAACTTATATTTTTTACATATTTCCATTGTGTCTTGCCTTTTGATTCTTTAAATTTCTAATAGAATTTAAAGTTAAAAAAAGGAATTGGACTTTAAAAGCGTGAAGAGAGGGAGCAGTATCACATATTAGACAGTATTAGACCATTTACTTTTGTGGATTAAGCATTTCGTCAAAATAATAAGAACATATCCTTTATCCAAATCAGGTCTAACAAAATATAAAACATCACAATCTTTCAATTTAACGTTTACCCTTAAAGTTTTTAACATCACATTTGGCAAATCTATCCAAACCAGTTTTGTATATATGCAGTCAACAAACAAATGTAACAGAGTTTCCTCCTCATTATTACACAATACACATCGCGTTCGTGTTGAAATCTAGAAAGTGGTCAGTTTAACAGGATAAAATCTATGACTGATCTGAAATGAAATTTCTTTAACTTTATTTGTAAGACAATAAATATCAGCAATCGTCCAAACTAATCTCCAGTTTATACTCCTCAACATTGTATTCGAAAAGGAGACACCAGAAGGCATACAATATGAATTGCACACGTTCCTAATATAATTCTTATTGCATTTTTATCTTTTATATCTACTCCATCCAGAAAGAAGTGATCAGAGAAATAAGAAGAAACTCTAGCGGTCTTTACACAGCCCCGCCCCTCTCGGGCAGAGCGTCAGAGACAGAAGCATACTCCCGGCGAGTGACGGGAATCTCCCCGTTTTCAGGTACACGGTCTTTTGCCAGATGAGCAACCTGGCCCGGCTACGTTTATTGCTGGTGCCAGAAGCGATGTCAAGCTTGTGAGATATGAACTCGGAAATACGAGATTTTAAGTCACAATTCTGAGATCTAAAGTCACAATTCCGAGATACAATTGTGCGTTTTTTTTAAAAAAAAGCTGTTAATGTGGTAGCCCATTAACAGCTAAGCTTCAAAGAACACTCCAAACGAACACAGGTCTATTTTCATGAGCAGGGTCAGCTGCTGGTTACCTTACGGTCCCTCGGACTCCCCCCCGGCTACAACTCCCAGCCTGCTGGTCGTCAGTCCCCTCTACAGTTCACAAAGGACGGACTCTCGGTTCGTGAGGAAATGAACTCATGATCGGTTAGATGTAATGGGTTTGCAGTTCAAATTTATTTTGGCGGATTCATCAGGTGATCTCTGTAGCCTCAAAATGTGCAATAGAAAATACTGTAACGCAACGGGGGCTCAGGCGGGCGCCCTTGCCGCATTAGGTCGGCCCCCCCACCGTCCGGGACTCGAACCCGGGACTTCCGCGTCACTCAACAGGGACCCAGCCCGGTGAGCCAAAGAGAGATCTCTCTACAGCCCAGTAGCTGTAGTCCTGCTATCACAGGGAAGAGCGGTGACGTCACCTGCTCTGGTAAACCGGCTCTTACACACCCTGATGGCCATATGCGTTACACTCTCCCCCGCTTAACTCGCCATCCCCAGCAAAGGACTATCCCACCCCACTCTGACACCAATGTAATGCAACAGGGTTCAGGTGGGCGCCCTTGCCACATTAGGTCAGCCCTGCACTGTCAGGGGCTCAAACCCAGGACTCCCATGTCACTCAGCAGGGACCCAGCCCGGTGAGCCAAAGAGAGATCTCTCTACAGCCCAGTAGCTGTAGTCCTGCTATCACAGGGAAGGGCGGCGACGTCACCTGCTCTGGTAAACCGGCTCTTACACACCCTGATGGCCATATGCGTTACAATAATAATGTTCAAATTCCCTAAACTACAGTTTTTAATGGTCAAGGGCTAAGTTTTAATTGCAACAAAGACAAGTGAGTCCCAAGCAAATACACTGACCCACGGTGCGAGGGAGCAGCATCCTGAAACTGAGGACAGGGGCTCGGCCTTCAAGACCACAACAAAATCAGACAAAATGGTGGAGTAGCTTTCTCAGCGCAGCAAAGAGGGACTGAGTGAGGCAGAGCAGGGACAACCAAGGACTCTGCTACGAGAGTTTGCAGATGTGTTTGCTGGAAGAGAGGAAGACTGTACTCGTACAAACAAAGCTCAGCGCACCATCGACACTGGTGAAGCAAGACCCATCTGCATCCCTCCCCCCGCCTGGCCATCCTCAAGAGAGCCGAGGCAGAGGAAGCAGTCCGGGGTCTGACTGCAGCAGGGGAGATCGAGCCCTCTGACAGGCCCTGATCTCCCCCTGCAGAAGGACGCTTCACTGCTGGTCTGTACAGACTACAAGGACTCAACAACGTCACCAAGAAGGACTCTTGTCCCCTGAGCCACACTGACGAGGTGCTGGATTATGTCTCAGGGTAGCGCTGGTTCAGCTCTCTGGACCTGTACAGCAGCTACCGGCAAGTTGAGGTGCCCAGAGGTCAGGCCAGAGACTGCCTTCTCCAGAGGTCAGGGCTGTGGCAACACACGCTCCAGCCTTCTGGACTGTGCCCTGCCCAGCCAGCTCTGAGCGGCTGATGGGAAGGGAGCTCAGTGGCGTGCCCAGGTCAGAGTGCCCGGTGTGCCTGGATGACCCTCATTCTCCAGGTCCTGGACAAGTGAAGAAAGGTCAGGGACCTCATGAGGAGGACAGGTCTCAAGACTCACTGAAGACATGAATCTCCTACAGTAAGAGACTGGTTTCCTGGGAGCTTCTGAGCCAGAAGGGGTCTCCACAGCCCCTGAAGAGGAGCCACAGTAAACTCCTGGCCAGCCCCCCGGTCAGTTCAGGATGTGAGAAGTTTCATTGGACCGGCCTCCTACTACTGCTGGTTTGTCCCCTAGTTTGCTGATATTGCTGAACTCCTTATATTTCTCACACATAGAGCAGCTCTGGGGTGAAGATTGTCAATGTGCTTTTGAACAGCAAGAGCTGTCCTTGCAGAGTCTCCAGTGTTGGCCCAGCTGGACCCAGAGAGCCCATTCAACCCAGACACAGATGCCAGCAGTGATGGTGTCTCTACTTGAGCCAGGAGCACAGCTGTGCTGAGAGAAACCACACACCCTGCTGCATGTTCACGAGAGGAGCTGCATACTGACCAGGGGAGGAGCTCAGGGTCAGCTGTCTTCAGGGACAGTGTTTAGGGATCTATAAGACTGGGAGACTCCAGTACATCCCCAGAGTGATGGGTAACTGCTTAATCTGACACCTGCTACACAGCTCACTGTCGCCCACCAGAAGGACTGGGGCAGACACTCTAGACAGCTTGTTCCAGTCTCCCACCACTCTCTGTGTAAAGGTGTCTGTTCCAGAGCTGATCCTCCAGTGCCTGAGCCTGTATGCCTGTGTCCAGTGTGGACTGGAGAGCAGTGGGTGTCCTTCAGTGGGACCGGCTGCTTCACTGTCACACCTCTATCTGGAGGAGCAGAGGGCTGGACATCCTGTCTCTCTCCCTCTTCTCTGCTCTCATTTCACCCTCTTCCTCCCTTAACAAGTCCTTCCTCTCCTCTTAGTCTCTCACAGGTAGTGAATTTCGAGCTCCTGTCTCAGACTGTTGTGTTCAGTGTCTTGTGTGTCTGCAGGCTCCTAGTTGTCAGTGTAGATTCTAGTTTACAGGTTTAACAGGATTAAAATGCTCTGTTTCACAATGATAGAATAAAGAACTGCTGGCCTGACACAGTGATGTCTTTAATCTGTGTATTGGGGATCCCAAGACATGGGTCAGTGTTGGGGTCTCCACAGTGTGCCACAGTGTTGGGGTCCAGTTCCTCATCAATCCTGATAAAGACAAAGCCCTTTGAGGGACTTTGCTCACAACATTAAACACATCAGCTGTGTATAAAGCAGGAGTTACAACATGTCCCCCTGTTAGAGGAAGAGCCTGTTTTGACCCCTGTGACTCTGCTGTGACCTTTGTAAATGACAAGTTCCTGTCAGTGACAACAGACTCACCTGCATGTTTGCGAAGCCTCTCAAACTCTGCAAACAGAGAGAAAGATGTTAGAGAGCTGAGAGCACATTCCTGCTGGAGTCTGGTCTCCAGGTGTGCAGTGTTGTGTGTTGTAGTGCTGTGCTGATCTCTCAGGCAGGACAGTAATACACAGGAGTGTGTTGTCTGGCCAGTGGAGCTGGGGGTCTGTAAGAGACACTGACAGCTCATCCAGCTTGTTATCACACAGTCCAGCTCCACACCTCCCACTGCCTCCAGTACAAAGACAAGGACAGGAGTGACAGAGCAGCCTCCTCACAGGAGTCTGAGCCCTTTCTCTGATCCAGAGCTTGTGACTGTGAAGCACTGAGGCAGAGCTGAGGCTCAGGGACAGAGAGCAGTTCAAACTCCACTGTGGGAGGAGCAGCATCACACAGCACTTTCTCCAGCTGGACACACCCCTGACACACAAGATCACCCTGCTGCACACCTGATCTCAACACAGACAGCAGTGAGACATACCTATTCATAACAGATGGAGAAGAAGAGGCACACTTGATTATTCATAGAAGATTGTTTTACTGACATTGACAGGTGTTTAGAACCTCATAAACAAGCTGTGTTCACACAGTAATACTCACTGACTCCAGGTACTTTCTCCATTTCTTCTCTGAGTCTGTCCTCCAGCTGACACACAGCCCTCCTCACAGCCCCCAGACAGAGATCAGGGTGAACAGTGATGTCAGACCAGTCCTTGGGGTGTGGAGGGGAGCACAGGGAGGGGAAACTCTACAGCAGGAGAGACTCAGAGTCATGGGGGGTCACAGCCTTCTAAGGCAATAAGTCACCTGTGAGTCTGAAACCTAGAGCCCAGTATAGATCACTAAGAGTCACACAGTGAGCTCTCTCTGCTCTCTGTAGATACTGTATCTGCTCTCTACAGTGTGTGCTGACCTGTAGGACTCTCTGCTCTCAGTAGATACTGTATCTGCTCTCTACAGTGTGTGCTGACCTGTAGGACTCCCTGCTCTCTGTAGATACTGTATCTGCTCTCTACAGTGTGTGCTGACCTGTAGGACTCTCTGCTCTCTGTAGATACTGTATCTGCTCTCTACAGTGTGCGCTGACCTGTAGGACTCTCTGCTCTCTGTAGATACTGTATCTGCTCTCTACAGTGTGTGCTGACCTGTAGGACTCTCTGCTCTCTGTAGATACTGTATCTGCTCTCTACAGTGTGTGCTGACCTGTAGGTCTCTCTGCTCTCTGTAGATACTGTATATGCTCTCTACAGTGTGTGCTGACCTGTAGGACTCTCTGCTCTCTGTAGATACTGTATCTCAGTGGTTCTCAAACTGTTTGGACCAAGTACCACCCCTAATCCAACCAAAGCATCCAAGTACCACCTACAAGTCATCATCTCATAGGAGCCCCAGAAATTCTCAATGACCAACATGAGTTTATGTGCACATACTCACACATACATATAATAAATATTATAATAATAAACTTTATTTGATATAGCACCTTTAAAGGTGGCTTCTCAAAGTGTTTTACAGAAAAAAAACATTAACAACAACTAATAAAAAAGCACCATTTCAGTGAGAGGGGTGAGCCTGTTTAGTTGAGCAAAGCAGAGGTGAATTAATTTTTCGAGCCTTGATACAATTCACAACAGAGTCTAACAGATATTAAATTGTTGGGCATTTTCTTGACGGCAAAGGTCTCACGGTGGATGTTGTAATGCGTCCATTCATTTCTGGAGCAACCTCTCTAATTCGTGCAACTACACCGCTGTGTCGGCTTGTCATTGCTCTAGCACCGTCTGTACAAACTCAGACACATTTTATCCAGTCGATGCCATTCTCTTCGATAAATTCATTCAGAAGCTGAAATATATGCTCTCCTGTAGTTCCTGTTGGTAGCGGTTTACAGAACAGAAAGTCTTCATGGGACATGCCCTCAAACTCGTATCTAACGTAAACGAGCAAATTGGCCAAATCGACTACAGACTCATCTAATTGCAGTGAAAAACATCTGCTCATCTTAACGCGCTCTGTCAGCGTACTTTTGATATAATCCTTCATATCAATAATTCTATGAATGACTGTGTCTTTCAGGGGGAGGGGGGCAGCAGGTCGAGCTGTTCAGCAGCTTTTTCTCTACACACAATACGTGTCGGCTCTTTTGCCAACGGGAAATAAGGTTCTTCAAAAATAGTGTAGCTTACCTGCTTTAGCAGTACGCAAGCTTGCATTTTTCCGTGTTTCCGTTTTTATTTCCGTATTTAAAGTTTTTATTTCATGCGCATGGGAGCGAAACACAGAGACGCTCGGGGTATTTTACTCAAATTAGAACAGTTCTGAAATATTTTTCTGTTATCTATCACGCTTTCCTGTGCTCACAAGATTACCAGCGTTCGTAGCACGTATTTCTACGCATTCCTGTGTTTACAACATTGGCATTGTTCCAAAATCACGCACATTCTCTTTTATTCCTATTTGCTGGAGATACAGTAGCTTTTTTTAAATACAATTGGTCACTTGCGTCCGTAGCACACATTCCTGTAGAGTGGTATAGAATTACAGAATATCTCTCGTGTCCACTGAAGTATTAGCGCGCACTGTATCGTAGTATGTAGGCTGCGTATTCGACACGTATTAAAATACAAAATATGAAAACCCGTCCCGATTTTTCAGCGCACACAACACAGTTCCAGGGTCATTTGGCGTACCACCTGGCGGCACGTCGCGTACCACTGCCGGTACGCGTACCACAGTTTGAGAACCACTGCATTACACTAATTTTTATAGAATCCCATTTCCACCAGTGAGGCTTCCATAATTTCCAGATGGAATAGTGGACGACGGGCTTTTTAAAAAAGTTTTTATTTAAACACCAAAAATACAAAAAAAAAAAGACAGAATATGAAAAAAAAAGATACAGAAATAGACACATCAGACGCAGAGGAATTTACAATTATAAAGCTGAAACTTATATTTTTTACATATTTCCATTGTATGTCTTGCCTTTTGATTCTTTAAATTTCTAATAGAATTTAAATTAAAAAAAGGAATTGGACTTTAAAAGCGTGAAGAGAGGGAGCAGTATCACATATTAGACCGTATTAGACCATTTACTTTTGTGGATTAAGCATTTCGTCAAAATAATAAGAACATATCCTTTATCCAAATCGGGTCTAACAAAATATAAAATAACATCACAATCTTTCAATTTAACGTTTACCCTTAAAGTTTTTAACATCACATTTGGCAAATCTATCCAAACCAGTTTTGTATATATGCAGTCAACAAACAAATGTAACAGAGTTTCCTCCTCATTATTACACAATACACATCGCGTTCGTGTTGAAATCTAGAAAGTGGTCAATTTAACAGGATAAAATCTATGACTGATCTGAAATGAAATTTCTTTAACTTTATTTGTAAGACAATAAATATCAGCAATCGTCCAAACTAATCTCCAGTTTATACTCCTCAACATTGTATTCGAAAAGGAGACACCAGAAGGCATACAATATGAATTGCACACGTTCCTAATATAATTCTTATTGCATTTTTATCTTTTATATCTACTCCATCCAGAAAGAAGTGATCAGAGAAATAAGAAGAAACTCTAGCGGTCTTTACACAGCCCCGCCCCTCTCGGGCAGAGCGTCAGAGACAGAAGCATACTCCCGGCGAGTGACGGGAATCTCCCCGTTTTCAGGTACACGGTCTTTTGCCAGATGAGCAGCCTGGCCCGGCTACGTTTATTGCTGGTGCCAGAAGCGATGTCAAGCTTGCGAGATATGAACTCGGAAATACGAGATTTTAAGTCACAATTCTGAGATCTAAAGTCACAATTCCGAGATACAATTGTGCGGTTTTTTTTTAAAAGAGCTGTTAATGTGGTAACTCATTAACAGCTAAGCTTCAAAGAACACTCCAAACGAACACAGGTCTATTTACATGAGCAGGGTCAGCTGCTGGTTACCTTACGATCCCTCGGACTCCCCCCCGGCTACAACTCCCAGCCTGCTGGTCGTCAGTCCCCTCTACAGTTCACAAAGGACGGACTCTCGGTTCGTGAGGAAATGAACTCATGATCGGTTAGATGTAATGGGTTTGCAGTTCAAATTTATTTTGGCGGATTCATCAGGTGATCTCTGTAGCCTCAAAATGTGCAATAGAAAATACTGTAACGCAACGGGGGCTCAGGCGGGCGCCCTTGCCGCATTAGGTCGGCCCCCCCACCGTCCGGGGCTCAAACCGGGGACTCCCGCGTCACTCAGCAGGGACCCAGCCCCGTGAGCTAAAGAGAGATCTCTCCACAGCCCAGTAGCTGTAGTCCTGCTATCACAGGGAAGGGCGGTGACGTCACCTGCTCTGGTAAGCCGGCTCTTACACAGTACCTGTCGGCCGTAAGCGTTACAGTATGATGGTGGGGGGCGCAAAAACGAGATGCAGAGCGGTTAAGAGAGCAGGATCTACTTCAAAAGAACCCCAGATTGACTGCTTATTTCAAATGCGCTGAGCCGGTCAGCAATCAAGCTAACCCTGAGCTAACTGACAGCTAACTTTGCAGACAACCGCGGTTGAGACGTCAGCTGCGGCCAGCTCTAGCCTGGGCGCAGTCCACATCCGCGCTGCTGGTGAGGACAAGCGGTTACGGATTCGGCCAGTGAAAACCGAAACCAAAGTAATGAACCCACTCGCGGGAGCCGATAGAGACGAGCCGTGATCCAAACACCGCAGACGAAGGAGAGAGCCGAGAGTCCAGGGGAAGCCAGAGATCCAAACTGGGAGAGAGCAACCGAAGCCGAGCCGTAATCTAAAAAACACGTAGTAAAAGGGGAGAAACCAAAGTCGGTAGAAGGCGTAGCGCAACTAAGTAGCTCGAAAGGAAAACCGATGCTGAGCGAGGAGGTAGGGAAAGACTCGTGCTTAAACACAAGATGAGCCGGAGGTGGGGTGGTGAAAGCGCACACTGATAGGTGGACTAATGAACTAAGACTACGCCGCCTTCTGCCTCTTTCGTTGCCGGGAGGCAGGGATCGTAACACAAGCCAGCTCCCGCAACAGGAGCAAAGCAACACGAGTCAGAGGCCATCTGCCGCAAGCCCAACGAGCCGCGTCCGAGCCGCCGCCGTGGCTGGAGCTCACAGGGGCCGCAACAGCGTGCTGGGGTAAAACAGACGAAGAGATGCGGGCATACTGGGCTAAAATGGGCCTGAAATTGAGTCAAAACCAAGACGCGGATGTTGCGGCATCGGAAAGACGACATAAACGCCAAAAGAGGTATTTCTCTAAAACCCTCTTCAAAAGAAAAACTCGGAAATGGCGAGTCAAGAGAAAGGCTGCTGTATCCCCCTTCGAAAGGCGCAGTGTTTTGTTTCGCATGTAAATTATTTAGAGACGGTGATAATCACTGACCGTAGGCTATAGTGACTGGAAAAATGCAGCCGCACGCTTGTCTGAACACGAAGTGTCGGAGAGCCGTAGAAAGGCTGTTGTTGCCTACGTTACGCGCTGTGCTGACAATGGTCCAATAGATTCAGAGCTAAAAAGACACAACATGTAGCCTAGGGGCCTCTGATCACCTTAATCCGCCACTGCCTGACCTGCCCGGTGTGCCTGTTCAGACACAGCGCTGAGAAATGGGGATGCGCCTGTAACCGGGGTGTTCCCTTAGAAATGCCCGTGGACAACACACCTCATGACAGCACCGTGATTCCTCGCTAGCTAGCATATGTTTGCACTTAGGACAGTCACACCAGGCGTCACGATCTCTCAGACTTCACAAATTTCACAATTAAGTGTGATATTTTTCATTGGATTAAAATAGATCCTGCGTGACCTTCATTCTGTTCTTTAAAGGGGGATACAACAGCAGAACAGTCCTGTTACAATAGGAGCTACAGTCCAGTACAGGAGAACAGCCCTGTTACAATAGGAGCTACAGTCCAGTACAGGAGAACAGTCCTGTTACAATAGGAGCTACAGTCCAGTACAGGAGAACAGCCCTGTTACAATAGGAGCTACAGTCCAGTACAGGAGAACAGTCCTGTTACAATAGGAGCTACAGTCCAGTACAGTAGAACAGTCTGTTACAATAGGAGCTACAGTCCAGTACAGGAGAACAGTCCTGTTACAATAGGAGCTACAGTCCAGTACAGGAGAACAGTCTGTTACAATAGGAGCTACAGTCCAGTACAGGAGAACAGTCCCGTTACAATAGGAGCTACAGTCCAGTACAGGAGAACAGCCCTGTTACAATAGGAGCTACAGTCCAGTACAGGAGAACAGTCATGTTACAATAGGAGCCACAGTCCAGTACAGGAGAACAGTCCTGTTACAATAGGAGCTACAGTCCAGTACAGGAGAACAGTCCTGTTACAATAGGAGCCACAGTCCAGTACAGGAGAACAGTCCTGTTACAATAGGAGCTACAGTCCAGTACAGGAGAACAGTCCTGTTACAATAGGAGCTACAGTCCAGTACAGGAGAACAGTCTGTTACAATAGGAGCTACAGTCCAGTACAGGAGAACAGTCCTGTTACAATAGGAGCTACAGTCCAGTACAGTAGAACAGTCCTGTTACAATAGGACCTACAGTCCAGTACAGGAGAACAGTCTGTTACAATAGGAGCTACAGTCCAGTACAGGAGAACAGTCCTGTTACAATAGGAGCCACAGTCCAGTACAGGAGAACAGTCCTGTTACAATAGGAGCTACAGTCCAGTACAGGAGAACAGTCCTGTTACAATAGGAGCTACAGTCCAGTACAGGAGAACAGTCTGTTACAATAGGAGCTACAGTCCAGTACAGGAGAACAGTCCTGTTACAATAGGAGCTACAGTCCAGTACAGTAGAACAGTCCTGTTACAATAGGACCTACAGTCCAGTACAGGAGAACAGTCTGTTACAATAGGAGCTACAGTCCAGTACAGGAGAACAGTCCTGTTACAATAGGAGCCACAGTCCAGTACAGGAGAACAGTCCTGTTACAATAGGAGCTACAGTCCAGTACAGGAGAACAGTCTGTTACAATAGGAGCTACAGTCCAGTACAGGAGAACAGTCCTGTTACAATAGGAGCCACGGTCACACTGTATCGTTACTCTAAGTACAATATATCAGCACAGCCATTAAACTCCTTAAATAAAATAAAGAGAAAGGAGAATAATTTGACTCAAACAAGAGTAGAACTAAATTATTTACTTTCCAGGACAGCCCCACCCACAGATAATCTATCAGTCTGTGTGACTGACAGGACAGATGATCAGTGGGGCTGAGTTTGTACCTCCCTCATGAAGACAGGGGCTGAAGTATGGAAAGAGTTTCTCAGTGAAGGAGGCAGTGAAGGTGTAGATATGAGACCTGTTGTCCGCATTGTAAAAGGAGACCCGTCCCCCCTCATAGTCCACATACACCCCCACCTTCTGGGGCTTCTGGCTCAGGGGGAGGAGGACAGGGAGTTCAGCACGAGCCCTGTACTCATTCCCTTTCCTCAGCCACACAGTCCAGTAACCATACTGGGGTCTCAGTGTGATCTCCCCCTTCCTGTTGATGGACTCTCTGGCGACTCCTAAATCCCACTCAGTCTTCTCCCCCACCTCCACCTCCCAGTAGTGTCTCCCTGAGGTGATCCCATCCTTTCCCAGGACACAGACAGCAGTATCAAATCTCTCTGGATTGTCAGGGAGATCCTGTCGTATGTCTCCCAGTCTCACTTGTTTCCCATCCTCAGACAGGATGAGATTGGGATGAGCTGTATTGGGGTCCAGAGTCACATCAGCTGTGGATCAGAGAGCAGACAGACAGGATGAAATGATCTGTATCTCACTCCTCTCTCAGATGAAAGTACAGATGCAGGTGTCTAGAGTGTGTATCAGGATTCACTCCAGCAGGAAGCTCACTGCAGTAAACTACAGTTCTGTTCAGTCTGCTGATTTCAGCTGGACTGGGCCTGCCTGTCCTGAGACACCCACTCACCCCAGTCATAACTTGTACTCCAACACCACTACATACATGACAACTGAATGTAAGCCAAAAATCTTACTTAAAACTTAAAAACTTAAAGCTGTATTAGTTGTAATATTTATTAATCACCATACTGTGTTTGCACTGTTCCCCGAATTACTTTTGCACTGTTTTTGTCTTGTTGTATTCTTTTCTCTGTTTGCATATTTGCACAATTTTGATTACGTTATGTTATTACACATTACTGTTATTGTTATTGTGTTACTTTCTATTGTCTTATCTTCTGTTCTATTTATATACTGCACCTGAGTGACTAGTGAGAAACACTTTTCACTATACTATACACCTGTGTACGTATAATGAGAAATAAAGTTGAATTGAATTGATTCTTAAATGTGTTTTGTCACATCTGGGTGTGAATTGAACATTTTTGTTATTTTTTGTGGTGATGAGACAATTGTATTTCTGAAGGGAAAGCAGGGATATTCAGAAATTGGGGGAACAGATATTAGCGTTATGTAGTCAAATGTAAAGGTTAAAGAAATAAAAATACTGAAATCTCCATCTTTTTAAAAGTGATGATTTGTGTCAGTTCTAGATGAAGGCAGTCTGCAGGAATGGCTGTAAGAGCTGATGGAAGGACATCTGTGGATATTACTGCACAGAATGATTTAACCTCAATAACTTTCCTTACTCGTTTTGACATCAGTTTGCTGGACTAATAATTAATTTCCCACCAGATCTCACTGTTTTCACTGTTTGTGTTGGTTGAGCCATGTGTTGGTGACCCTGCTCTTCAAGGCTCAGCTGTGTGAGTCTGCAGGTGTATGTTCATGCTGAAGATCACGATGGTCAGGTCCAGTATAACTCCTACAGGCAGCGCCTGGCTCAGACAGACTACAGAAGGAGAGAACCTGGCAGTGCTGCTGCAGACCAGTGAAGAGAGCTTTCCCTGGATGGCCAGGTGAGAGGATGGAGTCACTGGTACTGAACTCCTCTGTGCAGAACCGTGCGTCTCGAGAGCAGTGCCAGCAGGAAATGCCGAGTGGCCCTCAAGCTAATAGCAGCGAGGGGCCACACCTCCTCCTGGGTACCAGTGCAACAGCTCCAGAGCAGCCGAGAGTTACCATGGAGATAAAGCAGGGAGCCCAGAGACTCCCCCTGAGCCAGGAGACATTGACCCACGGTGCGAGGGAGCAGCGTCCTGAAACTGAGGACAGGGGCTCGGCCTTCAAGACCACAACAAAATCAGACAAAATGGTGGAGGAGCTTTCTCAGCGCAGCAAAGAGGGACTGAGTGAGGCAGAGCAGGGACAACCAAGGACTCTGCTACGAGAGTTTGACCCTCATTCTCCAGGTCCTGGACAAGTGAAGAAAGGTCAGGGACCTCATGAGGAGGACAGGTCTCAAGACTCACTGAAGACATGAATCTCCTACAGCAAGAGACTGGTTTCCTGGGAGCTTCTGAGCCAGAAGGGGTCTCCACAGCCCCTGAAGAGGAGCCACAGTAAACTCCTGGCCAGCCCCCCAGTCAGTTCAGGATGTGAGGAGTTTCATTGGACCGGCCTCCTACTACTGCTGGTTTGTCCCCTAGTTTGCTGATATTGCTGAACTCCTTATATTTCTCACATACAAAGCAGCATCTTCCCTCTGCGGTGAAGACTGTCAATGTCCTTTTGAACAACAAGAGCTGTCCTTGCAGAGTCTCCAGTGTTGGCCCAGCTGGACCCAGAGAGCCCATTCAACCCAGACACAGATGCCAGCAGTGATGGTGTCTGTTCTTGATTCAGGACCTCAGCTGTGCTGAGAGAAACCACACACCCTGCTGCATGTTCACAAAAGGAGCTGCATACTGACCAGGGGAGGAGCTCAGAGTCAGCTGTCTTCAGGGAGGTGTGCCATTGTTTAGGGATCCATAAGACTGGGAGACTCCAGTACATCCCCAGAGTGATGGGTAACTGCTTCAATCTGACACCTGCTACACAGCTCACTGCCGTCCAGCAGAAAGACTGGGGCAGACACTCTAGACAGCTTGTTCCAGTCTCCCACCACTCTCTGTGTAAAGGTGTCTGTTCCAGAGCTCATCCTCCAGTACCTGAGCCTGTGTGCCTGTGTCCAGTGTGGACTGGAGAGCAGAGGGTGTCCTTCAATGGGACCGGCTGCTTCACTGTAACACCTCAATCTGGAGGAGCAGAGGGACAGACATCCTGTCTCTCTATCTTCTCTGCTCTCATTTCACCCTCTTCCTCCCTTAACAAGTCCTTCCTCTCCTCTTAGTCTCTCACAATTCACAGTTAGTGACTTTCGAGCTCCTGTCTCAGACTGTTGTGTTCAGTGTCTTGTGTGTCTGCAGGCTCCTAGTTGTCAGTATAGATTCTAGTTTACAGGTTTAACAGGATCAAAATCCTCTGTTTCACAATCATAGAATAGAGAACTGCTGGCCTGACACAGTGATGTCTTCAATCTGTGTAGTGGGGATCCCAAGACATGGGTTAGTGTTGGGGTCTCCACAGTGTGCCACAGTGTTGGGGTCCAATTCCTCATCAGTCCTGATAAGGACAAAGCCCTTTGAGGGACTTTGCTCACAACATTAAACACATCAGCTGTGTATAAAGCAGGAGTTACAACATCTCCCCCTGTTAGAGTAAGAGCCTGTTTTGACCCCTGTGACTCTGCTGTGACCTTTGTAAATGACAAGTTCCTGTCAGTGACAACAGACTCACCTGCATGTTTGCGAAGCCTCTCAAACTCTGCAAACAGAGAGAAAGATGTTAGAGAGCTGAGAGCACATTCCTGCTGGAGTCTGGTCTCCAGGTGTGCAGTGTTGTGTGTTGTAGTGCTGTGCTGATCTCTCAGGCAGGACAGTAATACACAGGAGTGTGTTGTCTGGCCAGTGGAGCTGGGGGTCTGTAAGAGACACTGACAGCTCATCCAGCTTGTTATCACACAGTCCAGCTCCACACCTCCCACTGCCTCCAGTACAAAGACAAGGACAGGAGTGACAGAGCAGCCTCCTCACAGGAGTCTGAGCCCTTTCTCTGATCCAGAGCTTGTGACTGTGAAGCACTGAGGCAGAGCTGAGGCTCAGGGACAGAGAGCAGTTCAAACTCCACTGTGGGAGGAGCAGCATCACACAGCACTTTCTCCAGCTGGACACACCCCTGACACACAAGATCACCCTGCTGCACACCTGATCTCAACACAGACAGCAGTGAGACATACCTATTCATAACAGATGGAGAAGAAGAGGCACACTTGATTATTCATAGAAGATTGTTTTACTGACATTGACAGGTGTTTAGAACCTCATAAACAAGCTGTGTTCACACAGTAATACTCACTGACTCCAGGTACTTTCTCCATTTCTTCTCTGAGTCTGTCCTCCAGCTGACACACAGCCCTCCTCACAGCCCCCAGACAGAGATCAGGGTGAACAGTGATGTCAGACCAGTCCTTGGGGTGTGGAGGGGAGCACAGGGAGGGGAAACTCTACAGCAGGAGAGACTCAGAGTCATGGGGGGTCACAGCCTTCTAAGGCAATAAGTCACCTGTGAGTCTGAAACCTAGAGCCCAGTATAGATCACTAAGAGTCACACAGTGAGCTCTCTCTGCTCTCTGTAGATACTGTATCTGCTCTCTACAGTGTGTGCTGACCTGTAGGACTCTCTGCTCTCAGTAGATACTGTATCTGCTCTCTACAGTGTGTGCTGACCTGTAGGACTCCCTGCTCTCTGTAGATACTGTATCTGCTCTCTACAGTGTGTGCTGACCTGTAGGACTCTCTGCTCTCTGTAGATACTGTATCTGCTCTCTACAGTGTGCGCTGACCTGTAGGACTCTCTGCTCTCTGTAGATACTGTATCTGCTCTCTACAGTGTGTGCTGACCTGTAGGACTCTCTGCTCTCTGTAGATACTGTATCTGCTCTCTACAGTGTGTGCTGACCTGTAGGTCTCTCTGCTCTCTGTAGATACTGTATATGCTCTCTACAGTGTGTGCTGACCTGTAGGACTCTCTGCTCTCTGTAGATACTGTATCTCAGTGGTTCTCAAACTGTTTGGACCAAGTACCACCCCTAATCCAACCAAAGCATCCAAGTACCACCTACAAGTCATCATCTCATAGGAGCCCCAGAAATTCTCAATGACCAACATGAGTTTATGTGCACATACTCACACATACATATAATAAATATTATAATAATAAACTTTATTTGATATAGCACCTTTAAAGGTGGCTTCTCAAAGTGTTTTACAGAAAAAAAACATTAACAACAACTAATAAAAAAGCACCATTTCAGTGAGAGGGGTGAGCCTGTTTAGTTGAGCAAAGCAGAGGTGAATTAATTTTTCGAGCCTTGATACAATTCACAACAGAGTCTAACAGATATTAAATTGTTGGGCATTTTCTTGACGGCAAAGGTCTCACGGTGGATGTTGTAATGCGTCCATTCATTTCTGGAGCAACCTCTCTAATTCGTGCAACTACACCGCTGTGTCGGCTTGTCATTGCTCTAGCACCGTCTGTACAAACTCAGACACATTTTATCCAGTCGATGCCATTCTCTTCGATAAATTCATTCAGAAGCTGAAATATATGCTCTCCTGTAGTTCCTGTTGGTAGCGGTTTACAGAACAGAAAGTCTTCATGGGACATGCCCTCAAACTCGTATCTAACGTAAACGAGCAAATTGGCCAAATCGACTAAAGACTCATCTAATTGCAGTGAAAAACATCTGCTCATCTTAACGCGCTCTATCAGTGTACTTTTGATATAATCCTTCATATCAATAATTCTATGAATGACTGTGTCTTTCAGGGGGAGGGGGGCAGCAGGTCGAGCTGTTCAGCAGCTTTTTCTCTACACACAATACGTGTCGGCTCTTTTGCCAACGGGAAATAAGGTTCTTCAAAAATAGTGTAGCTTACCTGCTTTAGCAGTACGCAAGCTTGCATTTTTCCGTGTTTCCGTTTTTATTTCCGTATTTAAAGTTTTTATTTCATGCGCATGGGAGCGAAACACAGAGACGCTCGGGGTATTTTACTCAAATTAGAACAGTTCTGAAATATTTTTCTGTTATCTATCACGCTTTCCTGTGCTCACAAGATTACCAGCGTTCGTAGCACGTATTTCTACGCATTCCTGTGTTTACAACATTGGCATTGTTCCAAAATCACGCACATTCTCTTTTATTCCTATTTGCTGGAGATACAGTAGCTTTTTTTAAATACAATTGGTCACTTGCGTCCGTAGCACACATTCCTGTAGAGTGGTATAGAATTACAGAATATCTCTCGTGTCCACTGAAGTATTAGCGCGCACTGTATCGTAGTATGTAGGCTGCGTATTCGACACGTATTAAAATACAAAATATGAAAACCCGTCCCGATTTTTCAGCGCACACAACACAGTTCCAGGGTCATTTGGCGTACCACCTGGCGGCACGTCGCGTACCACTGCCGGTACGCGTACCACAGTTTGAGAACCACTGCATTACACTAATTTTTATAGAATCCCATTTCCACCAGTGAGGCTTCCATAATTTCCAGATGGAATAGTGGACGACGGGCTTTTTAAAAAAGTTTTTATTTAAACACCAAAAATACAAAAAAAAAAAGACAGAATATGAAAAAAAAAGATACAGAAATAGACACATCAGACGCAGAGGAATTTACAATTATAAAGCTGAAACTTATATTTTTTACATATTTCCATTGTATGTCTTGCCTTTTGATTCTTTAAATTTCTAATAGAATTTAAATTAAAAAAAGGAATTGGACTTTAAAAGCGTGAAGAGAGGGAGCAGTATCACATATTAGACCGTATTAGACCATTTACTTTTGTGGATTAAGCATTTCGTCAAAATAATAAGAACATATCCTTTATCCAAATCGGGTCTAACAAAATATAAAATAACATCACAATCTTTCAATTTAACGTTTACCCTTAAAGTTTTTAACATCACATTTGGCAAATCTATCCAAACCAGTTTTGTATATATGCAGTCAACAAACAAATGTAACAGAGTTTCCTCCTCATTATTACACAATACACATCGCGTTCGTGTTGAAATCTAGAAAGTGGTCAATTTAACAGGATAAAATCTATGACTGATCTGAAATGAAATTTCTTTAACTTTATTTGTAAGACAATAAATATCAGCAATCGTCCAAACTAATCTCCAGTTTATACTCCTCAACATTGTATTCGAAAAGGAGACACCAGAAGGCATACAATATGAATTGCACACGTTCCTAATATAATTCTTATTGCATTTTTATCTTTTATATCTACTCCATCCAGAAAGAAGTGATCAGAGAAATAAGAAGAAACTCTAGCGGTCTTTACACAGCCCCGCCCCTCTCGGGCAGAGCGTCAGAGACAGAAGCATACTCCCGGCGAGTGACGGGAATCTCCCCGTTTTCAGGTACACGGTCTTTTGCCAGATGAGCAGCCTGGCCCGGCTACGTTTATTGCTGGTGCCAGAAGCGATGTCAAGCTTGCGAGATATGAACTCGGAAATACGAGATTTTAAGTCACAATTCTGAGATCTAAAGTCACAATTCCGAGATACAATTGTGCGGTTTTTTTTTAAAAGAGCTGTTAATGTGGTAACTCATTAACAGCTAAGCTTCAAAGAACACTCCAAACGAACACAGGTCTATTTACATGAGCAGGGTCAGCTGCTGGTTACCTTACGATCCCTCGGACTCCCCCCCGGCTACAACTCCCAGCCTGCTGGTCGTCAGTCCCCTCTACAGTTCACAAAGGACGGACTCTCGGTTCGTGAGGAAATGAACTCATGATCGGTTAGATGTAATGGGTTTGCAGTTCAAATTTATTTTGGCGGATTCATCAGGTGATCTCTGTAGCCTCAAAATGTGCAATAGAAAATACTGTAACGCAACGGGGGCTCAGGCGGGCGCCCTTGCCGCATTAGGTCGGCCCCCCCACCGTCCGGGGCTCAAACCGGGGACTCCCGCGTCACTCAGCAGGGACCCAGCCCCGTGAGCTAAAGAGAGATCTCTCCACAGCCCAGTAGCTGTAGTCCTGCTATCACAGGGAAGGGCGGTGACGTCACCTGCTCTGGTAAGCCGGCTCTTACACAGTACCTGTCGGCCGTAAGCGTTACAGTATGATGGTGGGGGGCGCAAAAACGAGATGCAGAGCGGTTAAGAGAGCAGGATCTACTTCAAAAGAACCCCAGATTGACTGCTTATTTCAAATGCGCTGAGCCGGTCAGCAATCAAGCTAACCCTGAGCTAACTGACAGCTAACTTTGCAGACAACCGCGGTTGAGACGTCAGCTGCGGCCAGCTCTAGCCTGGGCGCAGTCCACATCCGCGCTGCTGGTGAGGACAAGCGGTTACGGATTCGGCCAGTGAAAACCGAAACCAAAGTAATGAACCCACTCGCGGGAGCCGATAGAGACGAGCCGTGATCCAAACACCGCAGACGAAGGAGAGAGCCGAGAGTCCAGGGGAAGCCAGAGATCCAAACTGGGAGAGAGCAACCGAAGCCGAGCCGTAATCTAAAAAACACGTAGTAAAAGGGGAGAAACCAAAGTCGGTAGAAGGCGTAGCGCAACTAAGTAGCTCGAAAGGAAAACCGATGCTGAGCGAGGAGGTAGGGAAAGACTCGTGCTTAAACACAAGATGAGCCGGAGGTGGGGTGGTGAAAGCGCACACTGATAGGTGGACTAATGAACTAAGACTACGCCGCCTTCTGCCTCTTTCGTTGCCGGGAGGCAGGGATCGTAACACAAGCCAGCTCCCGCAACAGGAGCAAAGCAACACGAGTCAGAGGCCATCTGCCGCAAGCCCAACGAGCCGCGTCCGAGCCGCCGCCGTGGCTGGAGCTCACAGGGGCCGCAACAGCGTGCTGGGGTAAAACAGACGAAGAGATGCGGGCATACTGGGCTAAAATGGGCCTGAAATTGAGTCAAAACCAAGACGCGGATGTTGCGGCATCGGAAAGACGACATAAACGCCAAAAGAGGTATTTCTCTAAAACCCTCTTCAAAAGAAAAACTCGGAAATGGCGAGTCAAGAGAATGGCTGCTGTATCCCCCTTCGAAAGGCGCAGCGTTTTGTTTCGCATGTAAATTATTTAGAGACGGTGATAATCACTGACCGTAGGCTATAGTGACTGGAAAAATGCAGCCGCACGCTTGTCTGAACACGAAGTGTCGGAGAGCCGTAGAAAGGCTGTTGTTGCCTACGTTACGCGCTGTGCTGACAATGGTCCAATAGATTCAGAGCTAAAAAGACACAACATGTACTGTAGCCTAGGGGCCTCTGATCACCTTAATCCGCCCCTGCCTGACCTGCCCGGTGTGCCTGTTCAGACACAGCGCTGAGAAATGGGGATGCGCCTGTAACCGGGGTGTTCCCTTAGAAATGCCCGTGGACAACACACCTCATGACAGCACCGTGATTCCTCGCTAGCTGGCATATGTTTGCACTTTGGACAGTCACACCAGGCGTCACGGTCTCTCAGACTTCACAAATTTCACAATTTAGTGTGATATTTTTCATTGGATTAAAATAGATCCTGCGTGACCTTCATTCTGTTCTTTAAAGGGGGATACAACAGCAGAACAGCCCTGTTACAATAGGAGCTACAGTCCAGTACAGGAGAACAGTCTGTTACAATAGGGGCTACAGTCCAGTACAGGAGAACAGTCTGTTACAATAGGGGCTACAGTCCAGTACAGTAGAACAGTCTGTTACAATAGGAGCTACAGTCCAGTACAGGAGAACAGTCTGTTACAATAGGAGCTACAGTCCAGTACAGGAGATCAGTCCTGTTACAATAGGAGCTACAGTCCAGTACAGGAGAACAGTCCTGTTACAATAGGAGCTACAGTCCAGTACAGGAGAACAGTCTGTTACAATAGGAGCTACAGTCCAGTACAGGAGAACAGTCCGTTAATATAGGAGCTACAGTCCAGTACAGTAGAACAGTCCGTTACAATAGGAGCTACAGTCCTGTTACAATAGGAGCTACAGTCCAGTACAGTAGAACAGTCTGTTACAATAGGAGCTACAGTCCAGTACAGGAGAACAGTCCTGTTACAATAGGAGCTACAGTCCAGTACAGGAGAACAGTCTGTTACAATAGGAGCTACAGTCCAGTACAGTAGAACAGTCTGTTACAATAGGAGCTACAGTCCAGTACAGGAGAACAGTCCTGTTACAATAGGAGCCACGGTCACACTGTATCGTTACTCTAAGTACGATATATCAGCACAGCCATTAAACTCCTTAAATAAAATAAAGAGAAAGGAGAATAATTTGACTCAAACAAGAGTAGAACTAAATTATTTACTTTCCAGGACAGCCCCACCCACAGATAATCTATCAGTCTGTGTGACTGACAGGACAGATGATCAGTGGGGCTGAGTTTGTACCTCCTTCATTGAAGCAAGGGCTGAAGAATGGAAAGAGTTTCTCAGTGAAGGAGGCAGTGAAGGTGTAGATATGAGACCTGCTGTCCACATTGTAAAAGGAGACCCGTCCCCCCTCATAGTCCACATACACCCCCACCTTCTGGGGCTTCTGGCTCAGGGGAAGGAGGACAGGGAGTTCAGCACGAGCCCAGTACTCATTCCCATTCCTCAGCCACACAGTCCAGTAACCATACTGGGGTCTCAGTGTGATCCTCCCCTTCCTGTTGATGGACTCTCTGGCGACACCTAAATCCCACTCAGTCTTCTCCCCCACCTCCACCTCCCAGTAGTGTCTCCCTGAGGTGATCCCATCCTTTCCCAGGACACAGACACAACGATCAAATCTCTCTGGATTGTCAGGGAGATCCTGTTGTGTGTCTCCATCTCTCACTTGTTTCCCATCCTCAGACAGGATGAGATAGAGATGAGCTGTATTGGGGTCCAGAGTCACATCAGCTGTGGATCAGAGAGCAGACAGACAGGATGAAATGATCTGTATCTCACTCCTCTCTCAGATGAAAGTACAGATGCAGGTGTCTAGAGTGTGTATCAGGATTCACACCAGCAGGAAGCTCACTGCAGTAAACTACAGTTCTGTTCAGTCTGCTGATTTCAGCTGGACTGGGCCTGCCTGTCCTGAGACACCCACTCACCCCAGTCATAACTTGTACTCCAACACCACTACATACATGACAACTGAATGTAAGCCAAAAATCTTACTTAAAACTTAAAAACTTAAAGCTGTATTAGTTGTAATATTTATTAATCACCATACTGTGTTTGCACTGTTCCCCAAATTACTTTTGCACTGTTTTTGTCTTGTTGTATTCTTTTCTCTGTTTGCATATTTGCACAATTTTGATTACGTTATGTTATTACACATTACTGTTATTGTTATTGTGTTACTTTCTATTGTCTTATCTTCTGTTCTATTTATATACTGCACCTGAGTGACTAGTGAGAAACACTTTTCACTATACTATACACCTGTGTACGTATAATGAGAAATAAAGTTGAATTGAATTGATTCTTAAATGTGTTTTGTCACATCTGGGTGTGAATTGAACATATTTGTTATTTTTTGTGGTGATGAGACTATCCAAGTTATGTAGTGAAATGTAAAGGTTAAAGAAATAAAAATACTGTAATCGCCATCTTTTTAAAAGTGGTGATTTGTGTCAGTTCTAGATGAAGGCAGTCTGCAGGAATGGCTGGAAGAGCTGATGGAAGGACATCTGTGGATATTACTGCACAGAATGATTTAACCTCAATAACTTTCCTTACTCGTCTCGACATCAGTTTGCTGGACTAATAATGAATTTCCCACCAGATCTCACTGTTTTCACTGTTTGTGTTTGTTGAGCCATGTGTTGGTGACCCTGCTCTTCAAGGCTCAGCTGTGTGAGTCTGCAGGTGTGTGTTCATGCTGAAGATCACGATGGTCAGGTCCAGTATAACTCCTACAGGCAGCGCCTGGCTCAGACAGACTACAGAAGGAGAGAACCTGGCAGTGCTGCTGCAGACCAGTGAAGAGAGCTTTCCCTGGATGGCCAGGTGAGAGGATGGAGTCACTGCTACTGAACTCCTCTGTGCAGAACCATGCGTCTCGAGAGCAGTGCCAGCAGGAAATGCCGAGTGGCCCTCAAGCTAATAGCAGCGAGGGGCCACACCTCCTCCTGGGTACCAGTGCAACAGCTCCAGAGCAGCCGAGAGTTACCATGGAGATACAGCAGGGAGCCCAGAGACTCCCCATGAGCCAGGAGACACTGACCCACGGTGCGAGGGAGCAGCGTCCTGAAACTGAGGACAGGGGCTCGGCCTTCAAGACCACAACAGAATCAGACAAAATGGTGGAGGAGCTTTCTCAGCGCAGCAAAGAGGGACTGAGTGAGGCAGAGCAGGGACAACCAAGGACTCTGCTACGAGAGTTTGACCCTCATTCTCCAGGTCCTGGACAAGTGAAGAAAGGTCAGGGACCTCATGAGGAGGACAGGTCTCAAGACTCACTGAAGACATGAATCTCCTACAGCAAGAGACTGGTTTCCTGGGAGCTCCTGAGCCAGAAGGGGTCTCCACAGCCCCTGAAGAGGAGCCACAGTAAACTCCTGGCCAGCCCCCCGGTCAGTTCAGGATGTGAGGAGTTTCATTGGACCGGCCTCCTACTACTGCTGGTTTGTCCCCTAGTTTGCTGATATTGCTGAACTCCTTATATTTCTCACATGCAAAGCAGCATCTATCCTCTGGGGTGAAGACTGTCAATGTGAGTTTGAACAGCAAGAGCTGTCCTTGCAGAGTCTCCAGTGTTGGCCCAGCTGGACCCAGAGAGCCCATTCATCCCAGACACAGATGCCAGCAGTGATGGTGTCTGTTCTTGATTCAGGACCTCAGCTGTGCTGAGAGAAACCACACACCCTGCTGCATGTTCACAAAAGGAGCTGCATACTGACCAGGGGAGGAGCTCAGAGTCAGCTGTCTTCAGGGAGGTGTGCCATTGTTTAGGGATCCATAAGACTGGGAGACTCCAGTACATCCCCAGAGTGATGGGTAACTGCTTCAATCTGACACCTGCTACACAGCTCACTGCCGCCCACCAGAAGGACTGGGGCAGACACTCTAGACAGCTTGTTCCAGTCTCCCACCACTCTCTGTGTAAAGGTGTCTGTTCCAGAGCTCATCCTCCATTGCCTGAGCCTGTGTGCCTGTGTCCAGTGTGGACTGGAGAGCAGTGGGTGTCCTTCAGTGGGACCGGCTGCTTCACTGTAACACCTCTATCTGGAGGAGCAGAGGGCCGGACATCCTGTCTCCCTCTTTTCTGCTCTCATTTCACCCTCTTCCTCCCTTAACAAGTCCTTTCTCTCCTCTTAGTCTCTCACAGTTAGTGAATTTCGAGCTCCTGTCTCAGACTGTTGTGTTCAGTGTCTTGTGTGTCTGCAGGCTCCTAGTTGTCAGTGTAGATTCTAGTTTACAGGTTTAACAGGATCAAAATCCTCTGTTTCACAATCATAGAATAGAGAACTGCTGGCCTGACACAGTGATGTCTTCAATCTGTGTATTGGGGATCCCAAGACATGGGTTAGTGTTGGGGTCTCCACAGTGTGCCACAGTGTTGGGGTCCAATTCCTCATCAGTCCTGATAAGGACAAAGCCCTTTGAGGGACTTTGCTCACAACATTAAACACATCAGCTGTGTATAAAGCAGGAGTTACAACATCTCCCCCTGTTAGAGTAAGAGCCTGTATTGACCCCTGTGACCCTGCTGTGACCTTTGTAAATGACAAGTTCCTGTCAGTGACAACAGACTCACCTGCATGTTTGCGAAGCCTCTCAAACTCTGGAAACAGAGAGAAAGATGTTAGAGAGCTGAGAGCACATTCCTGCTGGAGTCTGGTCTCCAGGTGTGCAGTGTTGTGTGCTGTAGTGCTGTGCTGATCTCTCAGGCAGGACAGTAACACACAGGAGTGTGTTGTCTGCCCAGTGGAGCTGTGGGCCTGTAAGAGACACTGACAGCTCATCCAGCTTTACTGGAACAAACTACTGATCCTGAAGAAAACCCCACTAATCTGTCAGGAGATTATGATTGAAAAACACAGTCATGAAGATCTTGTGTCCAGATACAGTCAGGGGGAGGTAAATAGAAAATAACAATGATTAAAAATTGCACCTGATATGAATTAAAATAAGAAAAGATCAACTGTATAAATGAATTGAAAGCCATGATATTAAAATTGAATCATAACATGAAGATAACATGAAACAGGAAACAAAACATTAAAAACTTAAATTCTCTAACTGGAACTTAAACCTTTTTTTTATTTTGTTGAATCAGTAAGGAAAGGGAGTGAAACACAAACCTTTCTCTGAGAGCCTCTTGACTTCCTCTCTGAGTCTGTCCTCCAGCTGACACACAGCCCTCCTCACAGCCCCCAGACAGAGATCAGGGTGAACAGGGATGTCAGACCAGTCCTTGGGGTGTGGAGGGGAGCACAGGGAGGGGAAACTCTACAGCAGGAGAGACTCAGAGTCATGGGGGGTCACAGCCTTCTAAGGCAATAAGTCACCTGTGAGTCTGAAACCTAGAGCCCAGTATAGATCACTAAGAGTCACACAGTGAGCTCTCTCTGCTCTCTGTAGATACTGTATCTGCTCTCTACAGTGTGTGCTGACCTGTAGGACTCCCTGCTCTCTGTAGATACTGTATCTGCTCTCTACAGTGTGTGCTGACCTGTATGACTCCCTGCTCTCTGTAGATACTGTATCTGCTCTCTACAGTGTGTGCTGACCTGTAGGACTCTCTGCTCTCTGTAGGTACTGTATCTGCTCTCAACAATGTGTGCTGACCTGTAGGAATTGGATGTGGTCCTCAGTGTGGGAGAGCTGTTCCAGATCAGTGTTTCTCCTCTTGAGCTCAGTGATTTCCTGCTCCAGCTCTTTAATGATCCCTTCAGCCCTCCTTTCTGCTGCTCTCTGCTTCTCCTCAATCAGCTCGATGAGCTCAGCCTGGCTCCTCTCAATGGAGTTTCGAAGAGTAGTGAAGACCTGCACACTGTCCTTGATCTCTCTCTGTGAGCAGCTCTGAGGAGAAATCAGGGACTTCATAAGGTAACGGGAATGAATTAAATAATCCTGAAATGTCAGAAATAAATACTTACTTGCATGTACTATGTATTCAATCCACAGGTCCACAAAGTTCTTCACATACAGGAATGACAGCATTTATAACCTCACCTGGGTGACACATTCTGCACCAGTAGCCCCACAGCAAATCTGATTTAATTATAAGTAAACAACATCTTGTCCTTTAACTGGACAGTTTTATCTTCCCAGTCTTCCTAAGTGTCCTCTCTCTGTGGATGAGAGAGCAGTGACCCCAGCACTGAGCCCTGCATTACCCCACTCAGAAGGATTGACAGGACTCACTTTGCTGAGCTCCATTGCCTGTTTGATCTCCTCCACCTTCTTCAGTCTCTCCTGGATCATCTGTTGTACTTCTGCCACAGTCTTCCTCAGCTGAGTCTGTGGACAAACGGAAACAGAGACACTGAATTCACTGCTACTTGTGCTCAAACACTGGGCTGGAAAATAGACTCTCAAACTGGCATTGTGTTGGATATCAGACTCTCACACTGACACTGAACTGGTCAACCGACTTTCACACCGACACTGGGCTGTTAAAGAGACTCTTACACTGACACTGGACTGGACAAGAGACACTCACACTGACACTGGACTGGTCAATATGAAATTATTGTCAATTTGGGTTCTGTGTGAGTTCAGTGTGAGGGGATGTTGGGATTGTCATACACTGTAGTAATTAGTAGAGGTTATCAGAGAGAAATAAGAAAGGTCACCTGCTTCTCTGTCCACTCTGTCTCTGCAGGGACAGTGCTGTGTGTCCTGTGGTCAGTCTCAGTACACAGCACACAAACACAGGTCTGGTCAGTCCTGCAGAACAGCTCCAGGAGTCTCTCATGGTTCTCACACAGCCTGTCCTCAAGGCTCTCCACAGGCTCAATCAGTCTGTGTCTCCTGAAAGCAGCTCCTTGATAGTGAGGCTGGATGTGAGTCTCACAGTAAGAGGCCAGACAGACCAGACAGGATTTCACAGCCTTGAGTTTTCTCCCAGTGCAGGAATCACAGGACACTTCTCCAGGTTTAGCACAAAGTCCTTCATCACTGCTGACTCTGGTCCTCTTGAACTGCTCAGTGATTTCTGCCAAACTTCTGTTCACACTGAGATCGGGTCTTATAGGAAATGTCTTCTTACACAGTGGACACTGACACACATCACTGCTGTCCCAGTATCCTCCAATACAGGCCAGGCAGTAGTTGTGTCCACAAGGAGTGGACACGGGGCTGTTGAATGTGTCCAGACAGATAGAGCACAGGAACTGCTCTTCAGACAGGACACTGCAGGGTGAGGCCATTCCTGAGCACAGAGAAGCAGAAACAGAGTCGATCAGAGGAGAAGATCAGCACCATCTCAATACAACACAAACAGCAAAAAGTAATACAGGTGAGTAACTCCAGAAAACAATACAGCAGAACAAACAAAACTCTCTGTCCCCCCATCTAGGTTAGGCTAAATATTCTGCACCAACCGGGTACTGCCTAACAGGATCAGGCATTTTTTCTGTCACCTGACACATCATAGCAAGACAAGAAGTTTGTGGATCCACAACAGGTAACACATTAAACACAAAACACCTATCTAAAAATTTACAACAGATACACCATCAATTTACACAATGCAGGGCCACACAAGCCGTGTGACCAGAGCAATAACACAGCCCTTCCTCACAATTACAGTATACAGTATACCGGCATTTACTCACACAGTAGATAGACACAAACTAGAAACAAGAGCAGAAAAACACCTGAAGAAACTCACCTGGAGATACAGGTACACAGACACACCTGCACTGACACTAGAATACTGCAGTACAGGAAACCCCAGACTGGACTGACTGGGTGAGTCACTGAGAACAGCACTCTTGAAACTGAAGTTTGAATCAGAAACGAAACTGAAAGTTAATTCTCCTGCATCTCTCTTAACACAACTTCCTGCACTTCCTCCTGTCCCTAAATCCTCAGCACACTCCTCCAGCACAGAGGAACAGGCTGCCTGCTGTCCAGACCTGTCCCAGTCCTCAGTACAGCAGCTCTGCTCTCTATTGTAGTGAAGGAGCCTGCAGTGTCAGAGCTGAAGCTGCAGGAGAGAGAGTCCAGCTCCAGGTCCAGCCTTTCCCTCCCTGAGCTCTTTATTCCCTCTGTCCTTTCCCTCCTCTGCCAGTCAGACACACCGCAGCTCAGTCCTCCTCACACAGGGCCAGGGCTCCAGTCCAGCAGGGTGCTCATGTCTTCATGAAGAAGAAACAGGGCAGCAGCTAAGTGTGCCTCAGTGCCTAAGTCACAATGGCAAGAAAAAATCAATAAATTAACAAGAGGAACAGAAGATCATCAGAATGAGTATAAACAAGCTGAGATCATTCAGCCCATTTAAGTAATGTAGTTGATGTGTCCTTGATGACAGTGTAAAGTTGTGGAGCTCTGCTGATGTCTATCAGGGATTCAACATTTTACTGTTTACAGTTTGTTCTGGTGCCACCAGAGTTTTATCCGTAAAAACAGACTTGAGAGAAATATTGCAATCTATAAAAAGTCACAGCGCCATGAGTCCATGAGGAATTATCCAAATCACCCAGAAACACCAGATGACACAACTGTGTCCAGTAATCCCCGGCAGTACTGAGTACATGTGTGTAACTTCCTGTGAGCTATTTTAACTTGTGCTGGAGAGGAACCTGTGAGCAGCGCCGTGAGAAAAAGAGAGCCGCCATGCGCTCTGATCTCGTTCTCGCTCAGTGCTGTGAGACGCTCCTGTGAAGCTGGACGGAGAAGGTGATGAAGTCACTTTTGGGTGCAAGTCTGCTCAGCCCCTCTCACACAGACTATTCCAGCAGCGACTATTTTGAGCAGGCGTTCTTAACCTTTTTAAGAGTGCGACCCTTTTTTGGGGCTAAAAATATTTCCCGTAGTAAAAAAACACTTTGTTTAAAGCGCTTTAAATGCGCTTTGTTAAAAACATTCAAAGTGCTTTGAGAAGCCACCTTCAAAGGCGTATTATAAAATACATTTTATTAGTAGTAGCAAAAGGCTGCCTCTCCAGTCATCCTGTGCTGAATTGTTTGGAATAATCTTTCAAACTCTTGTACTTGTTGCGCTGGCCTTGATGGAATTTACAGGACGAACAGCTTCATCCATTCCTTGTTTGAGTTCAGGGGGGCATTTTCTGTGAATCATACAATGTGTTCAGCTCACTTTACCAAAGCACAAACACCTTGACTGGTCACTCCGCTGAGTTACAATTAACAGAAACCCTGATTACAGATATCCTGAGCAACACCTGCATCTCTTAGTATCACTCCAGCACGATCACACACAACACACAAATAACTTTTGTTCATTACTGACCTCAAACTCTTTTACTCTTGAATGATGGGTATCTGCAGGTAGACATCTAGGAGATGAATTTGGGCTGTAAAGTGAGGACTGCTTTCCTTTTTAAAACTTATTATTAAGTAAATAATCCTATTAACTGTCTCCAGAGTTGACTGCTACAGCAATAGATTTGTCTCCTTCTTTCACTTTACCTGTATTGACCTGTTTGTTCAGAACAGACTCACCCAGTTTGCAGAGCAACACTCCCGCTGAGCCTGAGACTGTGTCTGTACAGTGAACAAGGACAGGAGACGCTGTTCACAGGCTTGAACACGCACAGATTGACTCTCGTTTCTTCATCTTCTCCTTTTATTGATGATTCATGCTTTTGCCTTGAGACATTTATACAATTTTAATTATATGAAAATTAAGATTCATTTTGAGGTGCCTGAACTTGCTGCATTAATCTATATCATCCCTGTATCTTTATTTTGCAATACTGTGCGTGTCAGTATGGCTGTCTTCTGACTACTACTCAAGCTGTATTGACAAGATCAACTCACACAGCTTTGCCCAGTATATAAGACATCTCATCAATCAATCTGTCCATCTGCTATCATACTGACAGGACAGTGAGCAGGACAGGACACTCAGAGCTGTGGGCTGAGCTCTCTTCCAGAGACAGGACAGTGAGCAGGACAGGACACTCAGAGCTGTGGACTGAACTCTCTTCCAGAGACAGTGTCATGGGGATCCCAGAGACTCACCTGTAAACAGATGCTGTAAACAGACAGTTTTTCGGTTTCCTCCTTCCTCCTGACCCCAGCAGGACTGTCTCCTCTGAACAGAGCATGAAGGCAGTACGAGTGGACAGGAGGGAGCAGTGCTGAACCAGGCAGGGCTGGGCTGTGTTCTTTTTCACAACTGAACTCTGTTGAGAGTTGTGAGCAAACACTGCAATAAATATGCTTAGGTACCTAGAAATTAAATACATTACATACACTTAATCACGTATTTAAAAGAGGAACATTCAAGAAACTACACGACCCTCTCATGGCATGTGTGCTGAAGTCTCTACACAAGCAGGACACTTAAATGAGTTTAAAGCTTCTGTTTTAAACAGTCTGTCGTGTATGTGCTTTAACACGACCTTTAAAAGAAATAATTAGCCATTTTTTTACTGGGCTTTTTCCGAACCTTCCAGCAATACACATGTAACACATATATACATTGCCACCTACAGGTATACATCTGCTAGAAGAAATAAATCCTTAATAAGCTATACACTACACAGTCGATCAAGTTTGACGCAGGAAGATAGTTGCGATGGTGCCAGGAGCCAAGTTTTCCCTGTAAAGAACAGCTTCTGAGACTCACAGACTTTCTGTAACGGCACGCAGTGCTGATGCAGTTTAAAGGACCCTATGCGGAGTTCTGGACGCTGGTCGGAAAAGATGTACTGGGAAAGTTATCAGTACTACCAAAGCCAAATCACAAGACGAGAAACGAAGTCGAGGACAGGTTCCGAATTCAAGGTGTCACGCCCTCTGCAGCCAGAGGGCCCTCCTTCTCTGTCCTGTCTCTCATTTCCGGTTCTCTGCTGTCCTTCCGGTGTTTCTCTCTCTCTGGGGCTATAAATTTCCGGATCTTTCATTCTGCCTTGGCTCAGCATTGATGTTCGGATGTCCTGAGACCTGCCTCAGGTCACCCCACGTCCGCTACCTGAGGGCCTAGGTTTCTATACGGCTTCTCCTGAACAGCTGAGCCCGGGCTAACCCCCGTCTCACCGCTACACATAGGGTCTTCCTCACCCTCATGCCATTCCACAGTTCGTCCCTTCAGACATCCCTGACACAAGGCCACTTGTAATATTAGAGAGAGCAAAAGAGAAAATGTGAGGGAAAGCGTTCCTAAAGAGCTACCAATGCCAAGCAGTGAGATGAGAATGGGAGAGGGTTTAAATATGTCTGGGTGTGGAGAG
This sequence comes from Atractosteus spatula, assembly GCF_055471065.1. Lineage (NCBI taxonomy): Eukaryota > Metazoa > Chordata > Actinopteri > Semionotiformes > Lepisosteidae > Atractosteus > Atractosteus spatula. The sequence continues at coordinate 11,810,154 of NC_142710.1, read as the reverse complement.
TGCAGTAACCAGTGAGCTGTCCTGATTGGTTAATGGGTCTGATCTGCAGTGTTTGGAGGGATTGCCTCCAGCTGTTGCTTGATTGGGGTGAGACCATTTGTGTGGAGGATTCCAAAGAGCAGCAGGTGTGACAGTACCCCCCCCTTCAAGGGTGGCTCCGGACGCCCTAGCTGGTCGATCTGGTAAGGCTCGATGAAAGTCAAGGATCTGACATATTGAATATTGATCCAATATGTCTTTTTCAGGAACCCATGATCAGGGCCACAGCCTTCCCAGTCAGCCAGATACTGTAGGGTGCCTTGGTTCCATCTAGAGTCCAGGATGTTGTCAACGGTATAAGCCGGGAGTCCACCTATCAGATGAGGAGGAGGAGGTCGAGGTTGAGGCTTCGAGAGGCGTGAATGATGGAAAGGTTTCAGGAGGGAGACATGAAAAGTTGGATGAATTCTGAGAGTTGGAGGAAGCGCCAGACGAAAAGAAACGGTAGTAACTTGAGAGAGAATGTGAAATGGACCGAGGTATCTGAGACCGAGCTTCCTGGAGGGTTGGCGTAGAGGTAAGTTCTTTGTGGACAACCACACAAATTGACCCCTTCGCTGCCGGGAGGCGGGCGCCGATAACGGTTAGCAGACTCGTCTGAAGTGAGGATTTGGCTGTTCCCCACATACATTGGAGTTTAAAATGTTATCTCGAACTGAGGGAGTGTCAGAGCCTGAGGGGGGTTCAGGAGTGAGAGTCGGCTGATATCCTAAAGAACAGTAAAAGGAAGACAGCTACCGGTCAAAGAATTGTGGGCAGACTCCATCCAGGGAAGAAGCGATGCCCAATCATCCTGGGTAGCGGAAGAGTAAGATCTCAGGTAAGTGAGGAGACTCTGGTTGGTCCTTTCAGCCTGCCCATTAGCTTCCAGGTGATAACCAGAGGGAAATGAATTGAGGACCTCTGTCTGAGACAACATCCTCAGGGATTCCATGAATTCGAAAGACATGTTGGACAAATTTCTCATGCAGAAGGCGGAGTGGGGAAAAGAATGAAATGGGCTGCCTTCGAAAAATGATCCCTAATGACCGTCATGGTGGTGCTGCCGTGGCTGTTGGGACGATCAGTAATGAAATCCACTGAGCTGTGGGACCAAGGACGGTTCAGGGTGGGAAGAGGATGGAGAAGTCCTGCCTTCTAGCAGCGGGGTTTCTTGGTTCTGGCACATGCAGGGCAAGTTCATACATACTCGGCAACATCGGCCTCCGTAGCAGACCGCCAGAACTCTCTAGAAATTAGATCAAGGTTGCGTCTGACACCCGGATGTCCAGACGACCGGGAATCATGGCCCCACTGTAAGACTGCAGAACGCAATTGGTTAGGTACAAAAAGTTTATCAGTCTGACCTGATTATCTACAGAGCACTGAACAGCAGCGATGATCTTGTTGAACGGAACAATAGGTTCTGGGGACTTATCAAGATCCGGAGGGTCATGGAGCTGGGAGAGGGCATCGGCTTTGACATTCTTGGAGCCAGGAGTGTACGTAATGATGAAGTTGAACGTAGAAAAGAACAAAGACCACCTTGCCTGGTGTGAGTTAAGCCTTTTGGCAGACTGAATATATGACAATTTTTTATGATCAGTTATAAGGTAAATTTAGTGTGAATGTAGTGTACACAAGCACTCCCCCAGCCTTCTATCCAACTGCAGCAACGACCCACAGTTCAAGCCAAACATCGCAGATCACCTCCCTCACCTCCTCTGTGCTTTTGGTGGTTTGGGGTCCCGCTTCGTTATTTTTTGGGGTCCCAGCCTCCTCGACCTCTTGCTAGGGGGTCAGCCCTCAGCCAAGCGGGTTCAGCCAAAACCACTTGTCCTTTCAGGACACTTACTTCTTGGGTGTTATTCCTGGTGAAATTAGGTTGATAGATGTATTCCTCTTGGCTCCATGCCCACCCTGATTGATCCTAGGCCTACCCAATCAGTCCAAAGTATTTTAAGATTTTTTTTCCTTGTTTGCGTTACATGATTTGCTTTTTAATGTCATGTGTTTGATTTTTAAAATCGTACGGAATTTGCTATTGGCTCACTGTATCTTAATAATAAGAAAATGATGTTAATGTAGTGGGATATGCATGCGTAGCCATAGCCTAATTGGCTATCATTGTCGACAGGCACTCTTAGAGCTATCTATTGCTAGGTGGCAAAACAAATGCATATATCTACGTTTTTCAAAAAGCTGAGTGTAGATGACCAGACTAGTCCCGAAAAAAATAAGACATATGAGATGAGACACAGAATGGTTAAAAATGGGAACAGGTGGGGCAGGAAAAGGGAAGGGCGATGGGGGAGGCGTCTTCCCACGTCTATGACTCAAGAAAGTGATAAAGAGAAATGGCTTGAGCAACATACAGAGCCGAAAAAGCTTGGTGCGATCTTCTCTGCTTTAAAGGTACACTCCTTGTGGAAGAATTTTCACCTCAAACGTTTGCCCACCAGCTAACACACAGAAGGAAACTGACTCCAAAATGTACTTGCAAGAATAGCGATTACAAACATTAAAAAAACATACTTGCTTTATACTGTTATACTGTACAGTGTATTAAAACACTGAGTAATGCTGCCCACTAAACCTCTTTTCCACAATTTCATGATGGGCTAGGTCACGTAGCTGGATACAGTTTTATCTTGCAAAAATTCAGATATTTGTCAACATATTTACTAAAACTATCCATCTCAGTAATGTCACTGTATTAGTCTCACTGAGCACCCCGGTGCTCACTCAATGTTCACACTCTCAGTAAAATAAAATAAAATAAAAAACCCGTTTTCCATATTTCACCACACACCGGGGAAAAGAGCCTGTGGTCATTTTTTTCAATGACAGACAAAGACAAAGCTCTACATTAGTCATAATATCTTCCGTGTCGCATCAACATTGGAATTTTCTTTTGTATAAGTGTAAAAAGAGGCGATACACAACGTGTCTCCTCTTTAACTCCTCAGTTACAGAGAAATTCCAATAATACTCTTCTTGTGTCTAAGTTTTAGTTAAGCAGGATTTGCGTGATAAGCACATTGTTTAATGGAGATGACATTACCAATGCACAACACTTGTTTGAGTTGGATTTAAATCTGGGGATTCAGCTGGAGTTTTCACAAGCTGTTTCTTGTTGACTTCCCATTTCTTTTCATCTTCATTATTTGGTGTGGGAGAGGCTTCGTGATTTTGGCCGTAGTCCGGTAGTACCTGCAGTAATGGTACAGATAAACGTGTACTATACTGACAAGCAAATATCGGAAGGCGGCTTCACAGCCGAAACGTTGTGTTTTCTCTTCTCTTTTCAGCATGGAATTATTGTTACTTGATATTACCTACTGTATTACTTGTTCCCTTACTGTAACTACTGCATGATTTCTTTATCCGTTTCAGCTAAATGAGGGGAATTAAATCAGTCAGAATCTTGGAGTGCCAAAAAATAACCCTTCTTCCTTCCTTTGTCTTAAAGAATTTCATGAAGAATGTTTGTAATGTAAGGCGCTCTCAACGAGTTTGTCAAGATCACGGTTTCAAAATAAAAAAAAACATCAAACCTTGGATTGGATGAGAACGTCATGATTGTTTTGCAAGGATGTGAATTTTAAACGTTTTGTGATATTTAGAAATACCAACAAATTCAATATAGTGTCGATAATATTTATGATCAGTAATTATGACGGTAGTGGCAGTTTAAAATTATTTGTTGTTATTAATAAATCACTTAGCTTCGAACATGTTGTGATATTTAGAAATATCACAAATGTCAATATAGTGTCCCTAATATGATCTATTTTAGTTTTTCAAAGAAATGTTTATTTGTTAAAAGAAATCTCATGGTGACAGCTGGGGGCTCAAACGCCTGACCTCAGGCATGCAAGGCACATGCTAAAGTGATCACTCCACACATGTAATCACATGGCACTGAGTTAAACTGATGCAGACATTTCCAAAGAAAGTGTACTACTACAGTATGATAATTTGAGCTACAGTATATGAATACAATTATATCATTATTAATTGCTTTAGATATGTGATTCCATTTTAAAGTATATTCCCCATTAATCAAATTCTAGAAAGTATGCATTTTTTTACTGCGATAATGAGCTTAAGTATTTGCAGAAAAGGTTAAAACATTATAACTTTTCACAAAGTATATAAACTTAATATAGTCAGAAGGAGCACGTAAAAACTTTTCCTAAATAACCACAGTATTTAACCAAATGAAAGACGTTAATGCTTAAAATGTTTTGGAAGAAAGTGAAAAACTGGTGTGTATTTTTTGTTTAAACTACCAATACTATCAATAGTTTAATCTCCACAGCTGACAGCAGGCAGCAGCACAAGGTCTTTATCTGAATCCCAGGTCCAGAAGACAGGATAGATCTTCTCCCCCTGATTGAAGACCATGTCAGTGAAGGTGTAGATGAGAGTCCTGGACTCCACTGTGTAAAAGGAGACCTTCCTGTCCTCAATATCCACACACCCCCAGCCTCCTGGGCTGCAGACTGAGGGGGAGATCAGTCACAGGGTCAGTGAGAGCAGAGAAACCAGAAGGGTCAGACACCAGTAACCCTGCTGGGGAGAGAAGCTGAAGACTCCTTTCCTCTCTGCAGACTCTCTGCTCAGTCCTATTCTCCACCAGTCATTCACCTCCACCTCCCAGTAGTGTCTCCCTGAGGTGAAACTCTCCCTGCTCACGACACAGAGCCAGGAATCAAAACTGTGTGGATTGACACAGAGACTCTTCTGTCCCAATCTCACTCCCCTCCTATCCTCAGACAGGGAGAGAGAAGAGTGAGCTGTATCAGGGTCCAGAGTCACGTCAGCTGTGGGAATAAAACAGGAAACATCACAAGGGTCTCCTGCAGATTATATGAAATTTAAAGTCAGATTGTACCTGTGAAATATGTTTGTCCCAACCAAGAAACAATTGCTGAATTTGAATCTGATTCAATTATGGCCATTAATGATGAGACTCTGGAAAATTGTCAAGAAGTACATCCTGACAGAAACACAACTCAATCGGCAGCAGGAGTGATTCACTCCTTCTGCAGGGACTCTATGGGCTGGTCCTGGAGGGCAGTGCTGCACTTTAACACCCCTGTGCTCTTATCTGGACGGCTGACAGAGGAAGGAGCAGCTGGGTGTGTCTCCCTCTAACAGACAGGAGCAGAGTCAGAGAGAGAGTTGATGGGCTGCCTTCTTCCTCAGCTGTGTCTACAGGGAGAGCCTTGAGTGAGGCTGGGGAAACAGCGACCCCTGCAGGTGAGGAGTAGTCAAGTCAGGAGAGACTCAGGGAGCAGCGCTGAGACACACACCCTGTCACACAGGGGAGCTGTGGTGTGAGGGACCAAGACACTGTGGGAACAGAGATCAGAGCTCTGAGAGGAGCCAGACTTGAAGAGAGAAGACCAGGACAAAGGCTGTGTTCACTGTATCAGGGTCCAGAGTCCTGTCACTGTGGGAATAAAACAGCAGGTGTGTCCTGTACAGACTGCATCTGTACTCTACTGTAGATGGATACAGATATAGATATACAGTAAATACTATAGATTATGTATATACATATACTGGACTGTATATCTCACCCAAGATGCACAACAACCAAAACATGTTTTTCTTTCTATTTTACATTGCTTTATTTGTCCCTATATTGTTTAAGCAATAAGGCTGTGCTATCGTGATATCATGAATATGGTCACAGTTGAAAGATGATATCGATTCATGATATAGCACAGGTTGCGAGTGCCCTATTGCCTTTATAAAATGATTGCCAAACATGAGATTGCTGTATAGAATGAATTTTTATTTAAAAAAATTATTTAACATGAAAATTAAGCTGTTTACGTTCCTCTGCCAGAGCACATAGTCCCTCGTTGATACGCAACGCAGAAACACAGCTACAGTACAAGTAACATTAACTAGCAGAGAGGACATAAGCTAGCAAATATGATAAAGGAATAAATGACTTGTTTTTTTTTTATTTCTTGTGCAAATTTTTTTGAACATTTCCACTGATCGCACAAGCTTTTAAAAACTGTCTTATCCCAAGTTCGTCAGGCATTTTCTTTTTCGCTGCAGGAGTGCTCCCACTGGTGCTGGTCTCAGTGCCTGCCAGGATATCAAGCGCTTTGTCATTAAAATTAGGTTTCCGATCATTCCTTAGTGAATTCCTCTCGTGTTTACAGACATAATCGTCCTTGCTTCTAACCGAGCGCTTGATCATTTCTGCACCATTGTGCTACGGAAGCAGTGGTTGGTGTAAATTTTTGTTCTAGCTGCTCTTGGCCACATTATTGCAAGATAATTAAAAAAAAGCCTATTTGATTGATGTGATTGACCGTTATTTATCAGGCAGTGATATTTCTTTATCACACAGTAAAAAGTCAAAATTCCTTCCGGCATATATCAGAGATTACAGCATGTCAGCCAATCAGCTTTCAGGACCAGAACTATCCGTTGTATAAACCTAGATATGGACCATGTATATACAAACATTATGAATTTTTTGCACCACTAATTCTAAGTGAAACAAAATCTATTCCTCAAAGGACAATTCATGGCTCAGTACCCTACTGCCCCTTCCCTTCCCTACAGCTGGAGAGTGTGAGTGTAGTTCTTTTTTTTTGCAGGAAACAGATCATTGTAGTTCACTTGCCCTGGAAAAGGTCCCAGAGTTTAAACTTAAATATCTCCCAGCTACTATAAGGTACTATTATATTCTTACACATTCTTAGAGCTCAGACACTGTGTCACACTGAGGAAACACAGAAGCTAAATTTAATATTAATAGTGGCCTAAGCTGCAGTCCAGAGCAATTCCACTGACTGGACAGGCCCTGCAGGAGCTGGAGAGAAAGTCAAAGAGATGGCAGGAAGAGAGAAGCTGGGATAAAGGAATAGAGGGGCAGACAGGTCCTGTGGTGGAGGGAGAATATATATATCTCACACTGGCAGTGAAACTGGGCAGATGGCTGAAGGGTCATAGGTAACCTTCCTAAGCTGCTATCAGGAGGTTAACAAGAGGGAGTAAAAGGTTTCAGGAAAGTAGAGCAGTCAGAGGGTTAAATTCTACTACATTGTATAAACTATTGACTTGTGAGAAATAATAAATAAGTACTACAAAAAAACAGATAGTAGGAACAAGTGATCTTGGGTATCAAACATTATTGAGAGAACAAGGTCAGAGAAGCTGGAACATGACTGAATTTGGCTCATCTCCTTGTTCCCCGTGAAGAGAATGACTTCACTTGTACACGAGCCAGTGAGAACCTGCACTCTGTAGCTCTGCCCTGCAGGGCTCTAGTGTTGTAAAGTGTGTGGGTCTGGAGACAGGTCTACTGGGCAGTGATCTCTCTAGAGAAGGGTGAGAGACAGCTGAGCCGTCTCTGAAACAGCTGCAGGAAATAAAACTCAACATGTTCTGCTTCTTGTTACCACTATAGGTGCCATGATCATCTTGTTGTCACGGATGTCGGAAGGAACGAACTGTGGAATGGCAGGAGAGCGGGAAAAGACCCTATGCAAAGCTGTGGAATAGGAGGTTAACCTGGGCTCAGCGGTACATGAGTTCATGAAATGCTGTATAGAAGCCTATACCCTTTAGGCCGCTGACGTGGGGGGACCTGGTGCTAGGCGGGTCTCAGGACATCTGAACGTCAATGCTGAGCGAAGGGGAATGAGTGGCCCGGAAATATATAGCCCTAGAGAGAGAAGGACAGCGAAGCACAGGAAACTAGGGACAGGACAGAGTGGGAGCGCCCTCTGGCTGCAGAAGGCGTGACAGTACCCCCCCCCTTCATGGGCGGCTCCTGACACCCATAGAAATAAATGTGCTGCACAGCACTGGGGGGAGTAAAAACCTCATTTAACTGAAAGGAAACCTCCGGGAGTCCACAGCTAAGAGCTGCCCCCTCTTCCAGGGTAGAAACCTTTATTGGGTAGAGGAAGGGAGGGCCAGGGTAGTGCTCTGGAGACTTAAAAAAAAGACATGTAAACAAGCACAAACAAAAACAGAAATAAACCTGGGAAACCAGGGTAACAAAACACACAAAACAGGTAGGAACCAAGAGTTCCACGACACAGGGGGCAGGTGGACCAGAGAGAAGGGGAAACCAAGAAGTGAAAGAATCAAAACACCAAGCAAAAAACAAAAATAAAAACACAAAAACCCGGTAAAAAAAAACAACGCAGACTGGGCAAAAACACGTTCAACATTCAATCACTGATATCGGAGTGGACAACCCAAGGAAAACCAGGAACTAGACCCGCTCACAGGCACGGATGTCTGGAGTGATATCCAGCAATAAGAATAGAGAAACGGAAAAAAGCTCAACATCCTATCACTGATATTGGAGTGATCAACCAGAGGAAAGCCAGGCCCGCTCAAAGTGATATCCAGCAATGATGATAGGAGAGCCAGCTCAACATTCAATCATGGATGCTGGGAGGGACAAACCGAGGAAAGCCAGGTATTTGGTATCAGGACGGCATCTGGCTGCAGAGGGCGTGACACTTGTGGGTCTGTTCTGAGATGTTCCGCAGGATTCTATAATTGATACACATAATTCTAAAGATAAAATAATGGATTGTATAATCATAACAAATTATGAATACATAATTATGAAAAAATAGATGTAATAATTGAGAAGATCCTCACTCACTTATGTTTGGAGGATTATTGTGAGTTTCCAGTTACAGGAACAATTTTTGTTTCCTGTCTGTTTTATATTTACATTCTTTTACTATTAATCTGTAGCTGGTTTAAGCTAGTTTAAGGTTCTAGTTGTTCTTATCACACAAGATACTATAAATATTCAGACTCTGTGTCTGGGGGTCTGACTGGAATGGGAAAGTGTTTCTGAGAGACACTCAGATCTAATCTCAGTGGGTCAGTAAAGTCAGTAATCTGTGGGTCCTTGTGGTCCTGATACCTGACAGCTGAGCTTCTTCCTATTGAAACATGAGTTTCCCTTCAGCTGGAGAGTGATCACTGATCTTCCATCCTGTCACAGTGTTGAACACTAGGCTTTGGTTAGCAGTTATGAAACTCTCCAGTGTGATGCCGCAAGGAGCAGAGCTTTTAGGGGTGGTATAACCCAAATGCATCATACTGCATATGGAAGTTTATTCCTCTGCCCTTATTAGTAAGGTCTACTGCGGACCTCCTCTACTGCTCCTCACAAGCACATGTAAGCCAGACAGAGATAAGGAAAAGGCGAGCTGATTGGGAGAAGAAGACAGAGCAGGAATGACAAGTGACATCAGTCTCTGTCCATGTAGGGACTAGAACCCTGCTGAATCTGACTCTGGGCTGAAGACCCCATTTCATCCCTACAATCCCAGCTCTGAGCTGAAGATTCCAGCTCTCATCCCTACAATCCCAGCTCTGAGCTGAAGGAAGCTTTCCTGCTGCTGCAGCAGTGACTGTGACACAGCACAGGCTGTCTGTTTCCCCACTACAGGCACAGAGCCACAGTCCACAGTCACACAGGAGCCTGCAGACCTCCCTGCTGAAGAGTGGCTGTGCTGCCCCTGCGCCAGCCTCTCCAGCGCAGCTTCTTCTCTTATATTATACTACATATAATCTTATATATTTTATTATTGTTCCCTTTATGCCATGATCCTGCCTAATTACATGGGCAAGGGGTACGATATAGAGAGTGAAGAGAATGGGGGTTAGTGGGGATCCCTGAAGTGTCCCCCTTTCTAAAGAAGTGCTGCCTGTGAGGTTGACATTTACCTGTATTCTAACTATGGGGTGTGAGTGTACAGTTATCAAAAAACAATTAACTCTTCTTTCAATCCAGACCTCTCTAATACTTCAAACAAATATTCTACATTCACACAGTCAGAAGCTTTTTTAGTGCCTGAGCTCACTGGGATTGCTCTGGTCTGTTCTCCTTTACTAAAACATGTGGAGTGTTCTCCTGATATTGTCCTGGGTCTGACTGTCATGAATAAATCCAAAAACTCTCACATAATAAATCTCCAACCTTTTAGATCTATTAGATTCATATAATATGAATTCCAATTTAAATTTGCAATTATCCAGAATGAATTGCAAAAATCTCTTTCTACTTCAATTAGGTAGCTGCAAAGGAACAAGAAATATTCAGAAGGGAATAAACCTTTAGTTGTTCCATAACTCTCTTTGTCCTCCTTAGGGATAACTGAGAGGGAGTACAAACTGGTTTTGAAGGGTCCAGTTAAAGGAAGACAAGACAAAAGAGATTTTTTGTAAAAGTCTTAAACCACTTTGATGATAGCCCATCACGAACTGGTGATTGATTAAATTCATATTGGTGTGATCTGTGTGTCTGCAGGCTCCTAGTTGTCAGTGTAGATTCTAATTTACAGGTCTAACAGGATTAAAATCCTCTGTTTCACAATGATGGAACAGAGAACTGTAGTCCTGACACAGCGATGGGGTCTTCAATCTGTGTATTGGGGACCCCAAGACATGGGTCAGTGTTGGGGTCCAATTCCTCATCAGTCCTGATAAGCACAAAGCCCATCTGAGGGACTTTGCTCACAACATTAAACACATCAGCTGTGTATAAAGCAGGAGTTACAACATCTCCCCCTGTTAGAGTAAGAGCCTGTTTTGACCCCTGTGACCCTGCTGTGACCTTTGTAAATGACAAGTTCCTGTCAGTGACAACAGACTCACCTGCATGTTTGCGAAGCCTCTCAAACTCTGGAAACAGAGAGAAAGATGTTAGAGAGCTGAGAGCACATTCCTGCTGGAGTCTGGTCTCCAGGTGTGCAGTGTTGTGTGTTGTAGTGCTGTGCTGATCTCTCAGGCAGGACAGTAACACACAGGAGTGTGTTGTCTGCCCAGTGGAGCTGTGGGTCTGTAAGAGACACTGACAGCTCATCCAGCTGCACTGGAACAAACTACTGATCCTGAAGAAAACCCCACTAATCTGTCAGCAGTTAATGATGGAAAAACACAGTCATGAGGATCTTGTGTCCAGATACAGTCAGGGGGAGGTAAATTAACAGAAAATAACAATGGTTACAAATAGCACCTAATATGAATTAAATTATGAAAAGACACAATGTATAAATTAATTAATAGCCATGATATTTAAAATTGAAATAAAAACACAAGATCAATATAACATGAAACATGAAATAAAAACTTACTTAAGTATCCTAACTGATACTTAAACAAAAACTGATACTTGATGTTTTTTGTTTTGTTGATACTAAGGAAAGGTGAATATAAATATGATAAAACAAAATATTGAATTTGAACTCAATGAAGAAAAGCTAAACTTTAAATCAATTAAGAACCTTGTAATAAAAAACTTACATTTTCTAATTGATATTTAAACACTGATGTTTTTATTTTGTTGAATCACAAAGGAAAGGGAGTGAAACACAAACCTTCCTCTGAGAGCCTCTTGACTTCCTCTCTGAGTCTGTCCTCCAGCTGACACACAGCCCTCCTCACAGCCCCCAGACACAGATCAGGGTGAACAGTGATGTCAGACCAGTCCTTGGGGTGTGGAGGGGAGCACAGGGAGGGGAAACTCTACAGCAGGAGAGACTCAGAGTCATGGGGGGTCACAGCCCTCTAAGGCAATAAGTCACCTGTGAGTCTGAAACCTAGAGCCCAGTATAGATCACTAAGAGTCACACAGTGAGCTCTCTCTGGTCTCTGTAGATACTGTATCTGCTCTCTACAGCGTGTGCTGACCTGTAGGACTCTCTGCTCTCTGTAGATACTGTATCTGCTCTCTACAGTGTGTGCTGACCTGTAGGACTCTCTGCTCTCTGTAGATACTGTATCTGCTCTCTACAGTGTGTGCTGACCTGTAGGACTCTCTGCTCTCTGTAGATACTGTATCTGCTCTCTACAGTGTGTGCTGACCTGTAGGAAGTGGATGTGGTCCTCAGTGTGGGAGAGCTGCTCCAGCTCAGTGTTTCTTCTCTTGAGCTCAGTGATTTCCTGCTCCAGCTCTTTAATGATCCCTTCAGCCCTCCTCTCTGCTGCTCTCTGCTTCTCCTCTATCAGCTCGATGAGCTCAGCCTGGCTCCTCTCAATGGAGTTTCGAAGAGCAGTGAAGACCTGCACACTGTCCTTGATCTCTTTCTCTCTGCAGAGCTCTGAGGAGACACCAGGAGACTTTCTGAGTTAACAGGAATAAGAAAAATAGTATTAAAATGTGAGAGTGAACAAATTAATTGCTGGTACATTAATCATTTCAGTTCAAAAGAGAAGGGAAACACTTCACACACTATGTGGGTCACTCCACTCCTGGGTGACAGAATATCTCATCCGTTATCTGGATAATGACTTTCATTATCTTCCTAACTGTCCTCTCTGTCAGGGAACCGATCGGTAGAATAGGAGGATCCTTATGTGTAACTGTGAATCCCACAGCATCCAAAAGACGTAATCCAGGGGCTTGGTCAATTAGGGAGGCGATGAGTCCGGTAACGAGGGAAATCCAAAGGACAATCCAAGAATGAAACCCAAAAGGCGTGGTCAAAAGGCAGGAGCAAGGATTAGGTACCAGGAGATCAATCTAAAGGCTTAGAAAGGCGCACTGTCACACCCCACACTCTCCCTCGCAGACGACGGTGCATTCCCAGAACCACTGCTTCACAATCTCATCCCTGATTGAACCTTCACATTCTCACAGGCACAGATTCCTCGAATTCTCACTCCCTAACCAATCATCCAATCACACCCCTTTCCCTTCAGTATTTAAACTCCCCTCACACACCTTTCCATGCTCACTATTGAGAAGCCCCCTTGTAGTATTCTCCTTCTCCTTCTCCTTCTCCTTCTCCTTCTCCTTCTCCTTCTCCTTCTCCTTCTCCTTCTCCTTCTCCTTCTCCTTCTCCTTCTCCTTCTCCTGCCACACCAGTGCACTTTGGATACACTCCCTGTCTTCATCCTTGTATTCAATTATCCCTGCAAACTGTCACGATCGCTACTCTCCCTCTTAAGGGTGCTCCAGCCCTTCCTCGTTTTCCCCCATTGCTTACACCTGTTCCTTATTCCAGCCCCTCCTTAGTTCCACCTTTAAAGCCAGACGCAGGCATTTCAATGAATCCCATTGTGTGAGAGCCCGGGGTCCTGCTGCGTCTGGCTCTGTCCGGGTTTTAGTTTCCTGTTCCTGATTCCCTGCCCTGCTGGTTCTGACCTGGTTTGTGTTTTTAGTTCGTTTGGATGGATTCCCTGGTCGTGGACTCTGCCTCCCCCTTTGGATATACCCTTGGATTGTTCGCCTCGGATTCACTCCCCCTGGACACCTGCACTCCTCAGACACGCCCCCTGAATTCCTGCATGACTGTTTTCCCTATTGTCCTCACAATTCTGGATTGTGTTGTCCGCATAGGGCCCGGAAAGTACTGATCGTTACACACACAAGAGAGTTCTGCAGGAGGCTTCTCAACAGTGAGCAAGGGTTGGTGTGTGAGGGAACTCTAAATACTGAAGGGGAGGGGATGTGGTTGGATAATTGGTCCGGGAGTGAGAATTTGTGGAATCTGGTGCCTGTGGGAGTGTGATGGGTTCAGTTGGGAATGAGATTGTGAAACAGTGCGTTTGGGAATGCAACAGCGTTTGTGAGGAAGAGTGTGGGGCGTGACAGGATGGAACAGCGTTTGCACTCAGTCTTCCTAAGTGTCCTCTCTCTGTGCAGAGAGCAGTGACCCCAGCACTGAGCCCTGCAGTACCCCCCTCAGAAGGATTGACAGGACTCACTTTGCTGAGCTCCACTGCCTGTTTGATCTCCTCCACCTTCTTCAGTCTCTCCTGGATCATCTGTTGTACCTCTGCCTCAGTCTTCCTCAGCTGAGTCTGTGGACAAACAGGGGAGCAGAGACACTGAAGTCATTGTTGCTGGTGCACAAACACTGCACAACAGGCTCACACTGACACTGACACTGGTCAACTGACTCTCACACTGACACTGGGCTGGTCAACCGACTCTTACACCAGGGAAGTTGTGCTAAGATACCATCAGTTTCTGAATGTATTGATCATAGCCACTGATTCATATTCTAGTGATTATAATAATTTAATTCACAATAATTTTAAATTAATATATAACCATAAACCCACCTTTTTCACTCCGCATTCCTGCTCTAAAGGGACAGTGCTGTGTGTCCTGTGGTCAGTCTCAGTACACAGCACACAAACACAGGTCTGGTCAGTCCTGCAGAACAGCTCCAGGAGTCTCTCATGGTTCTCACACAGCCTGTCCTCAAGGCTCTCCACAGGCTCAATCAGTCTGTGTCTCCTGAAAGCAGCTCCTTGATAGTGAGGCTGGATGTGAGTCTCACAGTAAGAGGCCAGACAGACCAGACAGGATTTCACAGCCTTGAGTTTTCTCCCAGTGCAGGAATCACAGGACACTTCTCCAGGTTTAGCACAAAGTCCTTCATCACTGCTGACTCTGGTCCTCTTGAACTGCTCAGTGATTTCTGCCAGACTTCTGTTCACACTGAGATCAGGTCTCATAGGAAATGTCTCCTTACACAGTGGACACTGACACACATCACTGCTGTCCCAGTATCCTCCAATACAGGCCAGGCAGAAGCTGTGTCCACATGGAGTGGACACTGGGCTGGTGAATGTGTCCAGACAGATAGAGCACAGGAACTGCTCTTCAGACAGGACACTGCTGGGTGAGGCCATTCCTGAGCACAGAGAAGCAGAAACAGAGACGATCAGAGGAGATGATCAGCACCATCTCAATACAACACATAGAGCAAAGAGTTTGTGGATCCACAACAGGTAACACATTAAACACAAAAAACATATCTAAAAATTTACAACAAATACACCATCAAATTACACAATGAAGGGCCACACAGGCTGGGTGACGAGAACAATAACACAGCCCTTCCTCACAATTATATACCAGCATTTACTCACACAGTCGATACACGCAAACTACAGACAAGAGCAGAAAAACACCTGAAGAAACTCACCTGGAGATACTGGTACACAGACACAACCGCCTTGACACTAGAATACTGCAGTACAGGAAACCCCAGACTGGACTGACTGGGAGAGTCACTGGGAGCTTCAACTGGGGAGAACAGCACTCAGGAAACTGAAGTCTGAATCAGAAATGAAACTGAAAGTTAATTCTCCCGCCAAACACAACTTCCTGCAAGAGCAGCACTTACAGTGTCTCTTCAACAGTTCCTCCCATCCCTAAATCCTCAGCACACTCCTCCAGCACAGAGGAACAGGCTGCCTGCTGTCCAGACCTGTCCCAGTCCTCAGCACAGCAGCTCTGCACTCTATTGTAGTGAAGGAGCCTGCAGTGTCAGAGCTGAAGCTGCAGGAGAGAGAGTCCAGCTCCAGGTCCAGCCTTTCCCTCCCTGAGCTCTTTATTCCCTCTGTCCTTTCCCTCCTCTGCCAGTCAGACACACAGCAGCTCAGTCCTCCTCATACAGGGCCAGGGCTCCAGTCCAGCAGGGTGCTCACAGTAGCGTGGTGCTACAGTAGCTACATTTAGCAAGGCAGCACCTTTCAAAGTAAAAGTCCCCTAAAACCTGCCTCAGGAAAAAAAATCCTGTTGGGCCTGTGTGTGACCATGAGCCAATATTACTGCCTGCTCATGGGGACACCCTGCTGAATGAGGCCCATCTGATCCGAGTGAGTCTTCTGCTCTGTGATGAAGAGGGATTTGAAGTGGGAGAGGAGCTGTCAGGATACCCTGCTCCTCTGGGCTGATTCATCCACTGGGAAGAGCAAAGGTTTCTGTCTCCATCTGGGCTCCAGCAGGAAGGAACAGGAGTGTTTTTGCTAGAGGGCTGGTCTGTCTTCCAGGCCTGTGGGAGTCAGAAATCCAGGGCTGCTTGAGGAGATACAGCTTGGATTCTGGGCAGATGGCTGTGTGGTCGCTCATTTCTCAGGCCCATGAAAGGCTCCCAGTGTGCTGCAGGGAGCAGAGGGGCTGGTCAAGCAGGACTGAGCTGAGGCACTGCTGCTGCAGGAGTGAGGCAGCGGCGTATCGTCTCCCCACAGCTGAGAGAGACAGGGAGCACAGCCTGAGTCCACAGGCCCCTGGTCTCCCATCCGCACAGACAGGAGCTCTCTCAGCACGAGGGGAGAGGAGCCAGCAGACCTGCGCTGCCATGTCAGGGACATGAGAGCTGCTCACACACAGGCTGCACCCGGTCAGCTGGGACAGCCAGTGAAGATCTGGTGCTCAGTGAAGAGTGAGAGTGAAGAGTGGAGATGCAGTGGAAACGTGAGGAGAGAGAAGTGGGAGACACAGAGTGAACTGGATTGAATCCTCAAGTGTCCAGAGAGGGAAGAGTTAGGGAGAAGATCCAAGGAGAAGAGTGAAGAGAAGAGCAGAAGAGGAAGAGGAGGACTGTGCAGTCTTTTCTCAGACCAGTTCTGGTCACACTTCTGTATCAAAGGACATTTCTGTTACTTGTTTACTTACTACTTACTTACTAAAGGGTTACTGAAGGGTTGCAGCGGGCCGAGAGTGTGGACAACGCGCCGTGCTGTCCCCGGTCCCCAGGCAGTGCACGAGGATCGCTTTGTTCCGGGCGTCTGGCACGTTTGTGAGCTCAGGCGCAGCCCAGTGAGTCCTGAAAGAGTCCAGCCAGCGAGTCCAGGGCGCTGGAGGCTCAACAGGTCCAGTGAGGAACAGGGGGGTGGTGGAGTGAAAGCTCCTTCCTCGCCGCCAGTGTGACACCGAGGAAGACCAGGGACTGAGATGTCCGCTCTTCATTGTGCACAACTCGTAACTGACACCCGCCAAGGCACGTCAGTACCGTAAAGAGGTAACCCCCAAACCCCAAGCACAGCAGCGTCGTAACCCCCAAACGGACTCTGTGAGCGATATAACAGTGTTCCTCCGCTGAAGCCGCAGTCGAGATATATTTTGGAATTTGCGTGCACCAGGGTGCAATTACTTGTTCGGAGGTCGTGATGTTGTCGTCTACAGCTCTCCTGAATGAAGACCCTCAGCACCTGAAGGGCTCTTCCAGCAGATCCACAAGGCAGGACTGGCAGGAAAAGCAGCGGAGAGCTCTTCATTACGGAAGGAGGTGTTGTTCCTGGGGTATGTTGTCAGCAGTGGGGTGTTGGAGCACCAGGTACACAAGATCAAGGCCTTGCTTGACAAACTGCGGCCAGCCCGGAGAAAACAAGTCTGATCCTCCTTTGGACTCGTGGGCTGGTACCGCAGGTTTCTTCCCAGAGTCTCCCACAGATCTGACCAGAACGACAGCGAGGAACAGAGCCTCTTCTGGACTGAAGCATGAGAGCGAGCAGGTACTGACTGGAAAGGGGAACTGTGTGCAGACCCAGGGCGCAGTGTCTGGATTCTGACTTGCCGTTCGTGGTCCAGACTGTGTTACTGCAGGGAGAGGGGAGAACAGGAGGCCCATCCTGTAGATCAGCAGGAAACTCTTCCCCTGTGCCTGCAGGTCTACTGGGGGGATTTCAGTGCCCAGCAGTAAAGTGGGCTCTGGCACTTTGCAGTATTACCTGTCAGGGAAGGATTATCTTGTTGAGACTGACCACCGAGCTGTCAAATGGTCACACCGTACGAATGACAACAGCGCTCCTGTGTCACAGTGGTACTTGTCTCCACAGCCCTTTAAGTGTAGAGTCCAGTACAGGACAGGAATTAAACCAGTTCGAGGACTTCAAGAGGGGTGAGGGGGTGTGACACTTTGGCTCTCGTCCCCGAAAATTCATCTCGAAGCACTTTAAAGAGCCGCAGTTTTACCTTGTGGTGAAGTCGCAGTGGGGATATATTTTGGAATCTGTGTGTGATGACTTGTTAGGTCTATGCCAGTACCATAACACAGTGAAAGGGGAAAGCGGAACACATTCCCAGAGCGATCAACAAGTCTAGCATCAAGGCTTCATGTAAATTCTAGCAAAATCGTAGGTCGTACTGGTTTCAGTGCTGTGCCATGTGATCATAATCACACGACACGTAACGATTCCTCTGAAGAGTTTCAGCCCCTTTTGTAAGAACACAGTGGACTCTTCCAGCAGAGGGGACTGGGAAACACAGCTCCCTCACTGCACACTGGCCCCTTCAAGACAACACAGTCCCAACACCTGTGACCCCAACATCCCTAACCCCCTCACTCTCTCACCCTGACCCCAACACCTGTGACCCCAACATCTGTAACCCCTTCACCCTGACCCCAACACCCGTAACCCCACTCCCAAACCCCCTCACTCTCTCACCCCAACCCCAACACCTGTAACCCCCTCACTCTCTCACCCTGACCCCAACACCTGTAACCCCAGTCCTAAACCCCCTCACTCTCTCACCCTGACCCCAACACCTGTGACCCCAACACCCGTAACCCCCTCACTCTCTCACCCCTACCCAACACCTGTAACCCCAACATCTGTAACCCCTTCACCCTGACCCCAACACCCGTAACCCCACTCCCGAACCCCCTCACTCTCTCACCCTGACCCCAACACTTGTAACCTCAACATCTGTAACCCCTTCACCCTGACCCCAACACCCGTAACCCCACTCCTAAACCCCCTCACTCTCTCACCCTGATCCCATCACCTGTAACCCCAGTCCTAAACCCCCTCACTCTCTCACCCTGACCCCAACACCTGTAACCCCAACATCTGTAACCCCTTCACCCTGACCCCAACACCCGTAACCCCACTCCCAAACCCCCTCACTCTCTCATCCTGACCCCAACACCTCTAACCTCAACATCTGTAACCCCTTCACCCTGACCCCAACACCCGTAACCCCACTCCTAAACCCCCTCACTCTCTCACCCTGATCCCATCACCTGTAACCCCATCACCTGTGACCCCACTCCCAAACCCCCTCACTCCCTCACCCTGACCCCATCACCTGTAGCTGCTCCCCCAAACCCTATGACCAGGAAGCAGTCCTGCCCAGAGGGATTCGTTCCCCAACAGACCTTCAGCTCCTCTTCCCACAGGGAACAAGTCTGCAGTCCTCTGTTCCATGAGAAATCTGGAACAGACTAATTCCTGCTGAACTCCCGAGTTCTCCATTCCTCTTCCTCAGCACTCTCTAGACTCGTTCCTTCTGCTCCCTGGAGCCCCTGGCACACTCAGAAGGGCTCTCCCACCCGTGGCCAGTCTTCCCTTTCCCAGGAAGAAGCCTGTCCCCTCCCTACTCTGGGACCTCCTGGCACCCTCAGGCGGGCTCACACTTCCTCGGCCGGTCTTCCCTGCACTGGGAGACGATCCACATCTCTTCCGAGACCTGCTGGTGCGCCTCACCCTCTGGCTCCCAGTTTCCAACTATAAACTCTACTGGTCTGCTCCACTGTGGAGACGACAGAGAATTCAGACTCATCCAGGAGTGCAGCAACACTGAAAGACTGAATTCTCTCTGGAGCCACTGATCTGTACTAAACCCCAGACCTAACAAACTCCTTGCCAGTCTTCCTTCTGTCTTTGGGACTTCTCAGCCCTGAACTGGACTCCAGACTGCTGGCTGGTGCTGATGTTACAGCACAGGAGTGAGACTCCACACTGAGCTGGGACACAGCTCCCTGCCCTCTGCACCTGACGCTGCTCTCCTGAGGAAAGTCCCAGTGAGGCACAGGGCCAGTCAGCCGATCCCTGTCAGTCCAGTCAGTCAGTCAGGGCAGGAGAGTCCAGCTCAGTGCACTGAAGGAAGAGGCTCTGACTGAGCTTCAGTTTGCTCCATCACACTGAGGCAGATGAGAAACTGTGCGGTCCAGCTGATGAGGTCTGACCTGCCTGTGTCCAGTTCTACTTTGCAAGTCAGAGCTGAGAGCAGACTCCCGCCCTCATCCCCTTCTTTCAGAGCGACGAGTAACAGACGCTGGGCTCACTGTGCTGCTGCAGCGTGATGATGGCTGGAGCCCAGGCGCAGGTTCCAGTGTGCTGGGTAAGATGATCTAGAAACGGCGCTGGAGGCAGGAGCAGGACATACAAGTGGGGTTTGATACAGAAGGACCGGCGGACAGTTCGCGAGCAGCGCGCTGAAACAAGCCAGGCTCCCAGCTGGGAAACAGAGAGGGGAGGCTGAGAACGGTGAGGAAACTGGGAGAAAACTAGGAGAAGGGTGCAAAGAAATGAAGCAAGAAAACACCAAGAGGAACAAAAAGGAACATCAGGCTGATGAGCCGACGGCGATGAAAAATGAAAAGGAAATGAGGCACAAAATGAGCAAGACAGAAAGGAAAAAGAGGGAAGAAGGAGGAAAAGGAATCGCTGTATCGCGACAGGGAATCAGAGCAGCAGAGAAGAGGGGAACGAGACACTCTCGTCTCGGAGAGAACCGAGCGCTCGCAGGGAGGAGGAGGCTCTGACAGCGGAGCACCGACACCGCGGTAAGAAGGAAGTCAATCCGGCTGCTGATTCACGGGACTGGGAACAGACCGGGTCTGGTGGGAAAGGTGGGATTCATCGAACGGCGACCCGATCCAGTTGGAGTGACGGGTCGGGAGCTCGTGGGAAGGTTGCTGTTGCCAGGGGCAACTGCAGGACGCGAGTCGGACCCAAGGCAGGCAGGACAGTTCTTTGTGAAGAAAGACAACAGCTGTGACAGTATTTTACTGATTTACTGAAAGACATGATTAATGGAGAGACAACAGAAAATAGAGCAATGACATGGACTGAAAGCAGAACAGTTTGACACCAACGAGTAGAATAATTGTTTTCTCCAGGAGAGCCCCTCCCACAGGTAGTGTGCTGATTCAGTCTGTGTGACTGACAGGACAGATGATCAGTGGGGCTGAGTTTGTACCTCCCTCATGTAGACAGGGGCTGAAGTACGGAAAGAGTTTCTCAGTGAAGGAGGCAGTGAAGGTGTAGATATGAGACCTGTTGTCCACATTGTAAAAGGAGACCTGTCCCCCCTCATAGTCCACATACACCCCCACCTTCTGGGGCTTCTGGCTCAGGGGGAGGAGGACTGAGGAGTCTTCAAGAGCCTTGTACTCATTCCCATTCCTCAGCCACACAGCCCAGTAACCATCCTCAGGGCTCAGTGGTTTGTCCTCCTTCCTGTTGATGGACTCTCTGGCGACACCTAAATCCCACTCAGTCTTCTTCCCCACCTCCACCTCCCAGTAGTGTCTCCCTGAGGTGATCCCATCCTTTCCCAGGACACAGACAGCAGTATCAAATCTCTCTGGATTGTCAGGGAGATCCTGTGGTGTGTCTCCATCTCTCACTTGTTTCCCATCCTCAGACAGGATGAGATTGGGATGAGCTGTATTGGGGTCCAGAGTCACATCAGCTGTGGATCAGAGAGCAGACAGACAGGATGAAATGATCTGTATCTCACTCCTCAGTACAGATGCAGGTGTCTAGTGTGTGTATCAGGATTCACTCCAGCAGAAAGCTCACTGCAGTAAACTACAGTTCTGTTCAGTCTGCTGATTTCAGCTGGACTGGGCCTGCCTGTCCTGAGGGGAAACAACACCGGCACTACGGCAGGATTGTAAAAAAAAGAAAGGATTGTAATGTTTAACTAAAACTGCTTTCCAGTGAAACCACATTTATTGATAAAAAACTTAGTTAACATGCTTATTAATAAGGGTAATTTACTAAAAATTAATTTTATTGCACATAAGTAGCTGTATGTAAAGCATTTTATATACTGTATGCGACAGTGTTTTTTCAGATATCCCAGGGAGTGAAGAGAACTGAAAATAAGAAAATATTTAGTGTGAGTCTTAAATGTGTTTTGTCACATCTGGGTGTGATTTGAGCAGATTTGTTATTTATTTGTTGTGATGAGTCTCTACAATTGTATTTCTTAAGGGAAAGCAGGGATATTCAGAAATTGGGGGAACAGATATTAAAGTTATGTAGTGAAATGTAAAGGTTAAAGAAATAAAAATACTGTAATCCCCTTCTTTTTAAAAGTGACGATTTGTGTCAGTTCTAGATGAAGGCAGTCTGCAGGAATGGCTGTAAGAGCTGATGGAAGGACATCTGTGGATATTACTGCACAGAATGATTTCACCTCAATAACTTTCCTTACTCGTTTCGACATCAGTTTGCTGGACTAATAATGAATTTCCCACCAGATCTCACTGTTTTCACTGTTTGTGTTTGTTGAGCCATGTGTGGGTGACCCTGCTCTTCAAGGCTCAGCTGTGTGAGTCTGCAGGTGTGTGTTCATGCTGAACATCACGATGGTCAGGTACAGTATAACTCCTACAGGCAGCGCCTGGCTCAGACAGACTACAGAAGGAGAGAACCTGGCAGTGCTGCTGCAGACCAGTGAAGAGAGCTTTCCCTGGATGGCCAGGTGAGAGGATGGAGTCACTGGTACTGAACTCCTCTGTGCAGAACCGTGCGTCTCGAGAGCAGTGCCAGCAGGAAATGCCGAGTGGCCCTCAAGCTAATAGCAGCGAGGGGCCACACCTCCTCCTGGGTACCAGTGCAACAGCTCCAGAGCAGCCGAGAGTTACCATGGAGACACAGCAGGGAGCCCAGAGACTCCCCCTGAGCCAGGAGACACTGACCCACGGTGCGAGGGAGCAGCATCCTGAAACTGAGGACAGGGGCTCGGCCTTCAAGACCACAACAAAATCAGACAAAATGGTGGAGGAGCTTTCTCAGCACAGCAAAGAGGGACTGAGTGAGGCAGAGCAGGGACAACCAAGGACTCTGCTACGAGAGTTTGCAGATGTGTTTGCTGGAAGAGAGGAAGACTGTACTCGTACAAACGAAGCTCAGTGCACCATCGACACTGGCGAAGCAAGACCCATCTGCATCCCTCCCCCCGCCTGGCCATCCGCAAGAGAGCCGAGGCAGAGGAAGCAGTCCGGGGTCTGACTGCAGAAGGGGAGATCGAGCCCTCTGACAGGCCCTGATCTCCCCCTGCAGAAGGACGCTTCACTGCTGGTCTGTACAGACTACAGGGACTCAACAACGTCACCAAGAAGGACTCTTGTCCCCTGAGCCACACTGACGAGGTGCTGGATTATGTCTCAGGGTAGCCCTGGTTCAGCTCTCTGGACCTGTACAGCAGCTACCGGCAAGTTGAGGTGCCCAGAGGTCAGGCCAGAGACTGCCTTCTCCAGAGGTCAGGGCTGTGGCAACACACGCTCCAGCCTTCTGGACTGTGCCCTGCCCAGCCAGCTCTGAGCGGCTGATGGGAAGGGAGCTCAGTGGCGTGCCCAGGTCAGAGTGCCCGGTGTGCCTGGATGACCCTCATTCTCCAGGTCCTGGACAAGTGAAGAAAGGTCAGGGACCTCATGAGGAGGACAGGTCTCTAGACTCACTGAAGACATGAATCTCCTACAGCAAGAGACTGGTTTCCTGGAAGCTTCTGAGCCAGAAGGGGTCTCCACAGCCCCTGAAGAGGAGCCACAGTAAACTCCTGGCCAGCCCCTCGGTCAGTTCAGGATGTGAGGAGTTTCATTGGACCGGCCTCCTACTACTGCTGGTTTGACCCCTTGTTTGCTGACGTTGCTGAACTCCTTATATTTCTCACATGCAAAGCAGCTTGTTCCCTCTGCAGTGAAGACTGTCAATGTGCATTTGAACAGCAAGAGCTGTCCTTGCAGAGTCTCCAGTGTTGGCCCAGCTGGACCCAGAGAGCCCATTCAACCCAGACACAGATACCAGCAGTGATGGTGTCTCTACTTGATTCAGGAGCTCAGCTGTGCTGAGAGAAACCACACACCCTGCTGCATGTTCACGAGAGGAGCTGCATACTGACCAGGGGAGGAGCTCAGAGTCAGCTGTCTTCAGGGAGGTGTGCCAGTGTTTAGGGATCCATAAGACTGGGAGACTCCAGTACATCGCCAGAGTGATGGGTTACTGCTTCAATCTGACACCTGCTACACAGCTCACTGCCGCCCACCAGAAGGACTGGGACAGACACTCTAAACAGCTTATTCCAGTCTCCCACCACTCTCTGTGTAAAGTTGTCTGTTCCAAAGCTCTTCCTCCAGTGCCTGAGCCTGTGTGCCTGTGTCCAGTGTGGACTGGAGAGCAGTGGGTGTCCTTCAGTGGGACCGGCTGCTTCACTGTAACACCTCTATCTGGAGGAGCAGAGGGACAGACATCCTGTCTCTCTCCCTCTTCTCTGCTCTCATTTCACCCTCTTCCTCCCTTAACAAGTCCTTCCTCTCCTCTTAGTCTCTCACAGGTAGTGAATTTCGAGCTCCTGTCTCAGACTGTTGTGTTCAGTGTCTTGTGTGTCTGCAGGCTCCTAGTTGTCAGTGTAGATTCTAGTTTACAGGTTTAACAGGATCCAAATCCTCTGTTTCACAATGATGGAATAGAGAACTGCAGTCCTGACACAGTGATGGGGTCTTCAATCTGTGTACTGGGGACCCTAAGACATGGGTCAGTGTTGGGGTCCCCACTGTGTGCCACAATGTTGGGGTCCAATTCCTCATCAATCCTGATAAGCACAAAGCCCATCTGAGGGACTTTGCTCACAACATTAAACACATCAGCTGTGTATAAAGCAGGAGTTACAACATCTCCCCCTGTTAGAGGAAGAGCCTGTATTGACCCCTGTGACCCTGCTGTGACCTTTGTAAATGACAAGTTCCTGTCAGTGACAACAGACTCACCTGCATGTTTGCGAAGCCTCTTAAACTCTGGAAACAGAGAGAAAGATGTTAGAGAGCTGAGAGCACATTCCTGCTGGAGTCTGGTCTCCAGGTGTGCAGTGTTGTGTGTTGTAGTGCTGTGCTGATCTCTCAGGCAGGACAGTAACACACAGGAGTGTGTTGTCTGCCCAGTGGAGCTGTGGGTCTGTAAGAGACACTGACAGCTCATCCAGCTGCACTGGAACAAACTACTGATCCTGAAGAAAACCCCACTAATCTGTCAGGAGATTATGATTGAAAAACACAGTCATGAGGATCTTGTGTCCAGATACAGTCGGGGGAGGTGAGTAAAGTATAAATATGAATTTGAAGGTAAACATGATGACAATTTGCATCTATTATGAGTTAAATTATGACAAGAAAAAATCTATAAATCAATTAATAACCAAGATATGAAAAATTGAAATAAAAACATCAAATAAATATAGTGTGAAATAAAAAGTTCCTAACTGATACTTAAACACTTAAACTTAAACTTGATTTATTTTATTTTGTTGATACTAAGGAAATCTGAATATAAATATGATAAAACAAAACTTTGAATTTGAATTAAATGAAAAGCTAAACTTTAAATCAATGATGAACCATGAAATAAAAAACTTACATTTTCTAATTGACATTAAAACAGTGATTTTTTTATTATTTTGTTGAATCAGTAAGGAAAGGGAGTGAAACACAAACCTTCCTCTGAGAACCTCTTGACTTCCTCTCTGAGTCTGTCCTCCAGCTGACACACAGCCCTCCTCACAGCCCCCAGACACAGATCAGGGTGAACAGTGATGTCAGACCAGTCCTTGGGGTGTGGAGGGGAGCACAGGGAGGGGAAACTCTACAGTAGGAGAGACTCAGAGTCATGGGGGGTCACAGCCCTCTAAGGCAATAAGTCACCTGTGAGTCTGAAACCTAGAGCCCAGTATAGATCACTAAGAGTCACACAGTGAGCTCTCTCTGCTCTCTGTAGATACTGTATCTGCTCTCTACAGAGTGTGCTGACCTGTAGGACTCTCTGCTCTCTGTAGATACTGTATCTGCTCTCTACAGTGTGTGCTGACCTGTAGGACTCTCTGCTCTCTGTAGATACTGTATCTGCTCTCTACAGTGTGTGCTGACCTGTAGGACTCTCTGCTCTCTGTAGATACTGTATCTGCTCTCTACAGTGTGTGCTGACCTGTAGGACTCTCTGCTCTCTGTAGATACTGTACCTGCTCTCTACAGTGTGTGCTGACCTGTAGGACTCTCTGCTCTCTGTAGATACTGTATCTGCTCTCTACAGTGTGTGCTGACCTGTAGGACTCTTTGCTCTCTGTAGATACTGTATCTGCTCTCTACAGAGTGTGCTGACCTGTAGGACTCTCTGCTCTCTGTAGATTCTGTATCTGCTCTCTACAGTGGGTGCTGACCTGTAGGACTCTCTGCTCTCTGTAGACACTGTATCTGCTCTCTACAGTGGGTGCTGACCTGTAGGACTCTCTGCTCTCTGTAGATACTGTATCTGCTCTCTACAGTGTGTGCTGACCTGTAGGACTCTCTGCTCTCTGTAGATACTGTATCTGCTCTCTACAGTGTGTGCTGACCTTTAGGAAGTGGATGTGGTCCTCAGTGTGGGAGAGCTGCTCCAGCTCAGTGTTTCTCCTCTTGAGCTCAGTGATTTCCTGCTCCAGCTCTTTAATGATCCCTTCAGCCCTCCTCTCTGCTGTTCTCTGCTTCTCCTCTATCAGCTCAATGAGCTCAGCCAAGCTTCTGTCAATGGAGACCTGGAGAGCAGTGAAGAACTGTAAACTGTCCTCCATCTCTCTCTGGGCACAGCTCTGCGGAGACACCAGGAGACTTCATGAGGTAACAGGAATTACTGAAATAATACTGACATGTCAGAAATGAGTAATTATTTGTATGTATATACAGATTTTAATCCTGAAAGTCCACAAAGTCTACATACAGGAAGGACAGCATTTGTAGTGTAGCCCCACCTGGGTGACACAATCTTCACCAGCAGCCCCTCTACACAGAAAGTCTGATTATCATATACTGTAGTTATAATTGGGGGGGTTATGAAAATGGTGAAAATCAGGAATTGACCGAGCGGTTTAGTCTACAAGTGAAAAAAATATTCATAACCCCCAACTTGTAAGTGATTCTCCAGAGTATACCCGAGCGGCTGGGATCCACAACTGTTCTGTATAACGTGAATTCCTTGTTCTCTGGCAGAAATTTGCTGGAAAGTAATAATCCTCTTGTAAACAAATATTTATTACAATGAGAAGACACAAACTACACTAGACACAAAACAAAACATGCAACACACAAGTTACTCTCTATGTACTGTACAATATTTACAAAAAAGGTGTATCAGAGACCCAACATCCTAATCACCCAGAAACCCCCCAGACTTCTACTGAGCAGTAAACTCTTCATGCCTACAGAGGCCACATCACAGATGAGCTGGAGGTGTGGTGGTGAACACAGCCCTCCTACAGACGGCACAAACGATGAAAACAACCTCATTCGTTTGTGTTGTGTTTGTGTTGCTTTTGTTTCTGAGATATAGCGCCTTGTTTTATCTGGGTCGTGATGCCACTCAGCCCCCCAAAGGGAAACCAAACCGGTCCCATTCCTTAGTGCTGCGTTTGTGCCGGTTTGTGCCGTTGAAAGTAACTTCCCAGCTGCTCTCGTTCCCGACATATAAAGTCTTCTGTTTTAGGGGGTGACCTTGTCCAGCCCCCCTACAACGTCGTAGGGGACCCGGACCAGCCTCAATCGTTAGTGCTGCGTTTGAGCCGTTGATACAGGTAGTAGCGTTTGTGCTGCTCTCGTTCCCGAGATATAGCGCCTTGTTTGTCGGGTGATCACATGACCATGCCGTCTGCCCAGTTCAAGCGTCTGTTACTGGTGCGAGAGGAACAGTTCTGCAGTTGTGTTCCTCTGTGTGACCGGGTGGGGGGCGGCGATGGATTTTGCTTTTAATACCAGCATCTGTCAGGAACAGTTCTTTCCGGGCCCTATGCGGCCGACACGATCCGAAAGGTGAAGAAACAAGAGGGAAAAATATCCTGCAGGAGTGGGTCAGGAGACAGGGGGCATGTCGGAGGTGAGCAGGTGTCCAGGGGAAGCGAGTCCGGGGCGAACAATCCAAGCAGAAATCCCAAAGGGAAATCCCAAACGGGAGGCAAAGTCCAAGACCAGGGGATCCATCCAAAGTCATTAAAAACCAGAACCGGGTCGGGACAAGGAATCAGGGACAGGAAACTAAAACCATAACGGAGCCGGACGCGGCAGGACCCCGGGCTCTCACGATGCGGAATTCAACGAGAAGCGCCGGGCAAACGCCTGCGTCTGGCTTTAAGGTGGAACTGAAGAGGGGCTGGAATAAGGAACAGGTGTGGGGAATGGGACAGAACGAGGAAGGGCTGGAGCGCCCTTAAGAGGAGGAGTAACGATCATGACAGTATCTTCTGTGCGTTTGTGCAATCAGGAAAATTAAAAAATTGTCACCGATATCACACTCTAATCAGAACAGTTGCGGATGTAAAGGAACAAGTAATAGGTTTATTCCAGGCTGAAAAGAGAAGAGAAAAAACACAACGTTTCGTCTGTGAAGCCTTCTTCAGGTGTGAGAAAGACGGCAGACAGCAAGGATTAAAGAGCACAGGAGAACAGAAGCTGGGAGAGGGGAGGAGGCAGGAGGGGCAGAGAGGCCACTCAGGAATGCCAAGTGCAGAAGGGTGAAGAAAGGTGTGAAGACAAAACCTGCAGGAGAACAGAGAAGATGACACGAAAACAAGCCGGTCATTGAGAGAAGGGGCATGGTGTGAACCGAGTTTCAGGATGAGTCCACCGCCGCCCCCCACACCAGCAAACAGAGAAACACAACTGCAGAATTGTTCCTCTCACACCAGTAACAGAGCACTTGAACTGGGCAGACGGGGTCACTGGAGGTGAAAGTCACCGGACATGGTCACGTGATCACCCGAAAAACAAGGCACAATCTCTCGGAAACGAAAGCAGCACAAACACTACTTTTAACAGCGCAAACATGGCACTAACGGATGACGTGGTTTCATCGTTATGCTCTCTGTAAGGGGGCCAGCTTCACGGAGGTGTCTGATTGATTATCTAATTCTAGATGGTTTACGCCTTCCCCTGCTGACTGAGGTACAGACCTGTGACTGAGGTGCCCTCTGCTGGCGGGAAACTGATATCGAGACACAAACATCATTTTGTCCTTAAAATGGACAATGACATTACAGTATCTTCCCAGTCTTCCTAAGTGTCCTCTCTCTGTGGAGGACAGAGCAGTGACCCCAGCACTGAGCCCTGCAGTACCCCACTCAGAAGGATTGACAGGACTCACTTTGCTGAGCTCCACTGCCTGTTTGATCTCCTCCACCTTCTTCAGTCTGTCCTGGATCATCTGTTGTACTTCTGCCTCAGTCTTCCTCAGCTGAGTCTGTGGATAAACAGGTGAACAGAGGCACTGAATTCACTGCTACTGGTGCAGTAACACTGGGCTGGTCAAAAGAGGCTCACACTGACACTGAGCTGGTCAAGAGACTCTTACACTGACAGTGGACTGGACAAGAGACCCTCACACCAACACTGGACTGGACAAGAGACACTCACACTGACACTGGACTGGTCAACATGAAATGAATGTCTATTCGGGTCATTCTGTGTGAGCTCAGTGTGAGGGAATGTTGGGATTGTCATACACTGTATGTATAAAGTGGTAGTAATTAGTACAAGTTATCAGAGAGAAATAAGAAAGGTCACCTGCTTCTTTGTCCACTCTGTCTCTGCAGGGACAGTGCTGTGTGTCTTGTGGTCAGTCTCAGTACACAGCACACAAATACAGGTCTGGTCAGTCCTGCAGAACAGCTCCAGGAGTCTCTCATGCTTCTCACACAGCCTGTCCTCAAGGCTCTTCACTGGCTCAATCAGTCTGTGCTTCTTCAATGTTGTGACTCTCAGATGAGGCTCCATGTGAGTCTCACAGTAAGAGGCCAGACAGACCAGACAGGATTTCACAGCCTTGAGTTTTCTCTCAGTGCAGTAATCACAGGACACTTCTCCAGGTTTAGCACAAAGTCCTTCATCACTGCTGACTCTGGTCCTCTTGAACTGCTCAGTGATTTCTGCCAGGCTTCTGTTCACACTGAGATCAGGTCTTATTGGAAATTTCTTCTTACACATTGGACACTGACACACATCAGTGCTGTCCCAGTATCCTCCAATACAGGTCAGGCAGAAGCTGTGTCCACATGGAGTGGACACTGGGCTGGTGAATGTGTCCAGACAGATAGAGCACTGGAACTGCTCTTCAGACAGGACACTGCTGGGTGAGGCCATTCCTGAGCACAGAGAAGCAGAAACAGAGACGATCAGAAAAGATCAGCACCATCTCAATACAACACAAGCAGCAAAAAGTAATACAGGTGAGTAACTCCAGAAAACAATACAGCAGAACAAACAAAACTCTCTGTCCCCCCATCTAGGCTAGGCTAAATATTCTGCACCAACCGGGTACTGCCTGACAGGATCAGGCATTTTTTCTGTCACCTGACACATCATAGCAAGACAAGAAGTTTGTGGATCCACAACAGGTAACACATTAAACACAAAACACATATCTAAAACTTTACAACAGATACACCATCAAGTTACACAATGCAGGGCCACACAAGCCCTGTAACCAGAGCAATAACACAGCCCTTCCTCACAATTATATACCAGCATTTACTCACACAGTAGATACACACAAACTACAGACAAGAGCAGAAAAACACCTGAAGAAACTCACCTGGAGATACTGGTACACAGACACAACCGCCTTGACACTAGAATACTGCAGTACAGGAAACCCCAGACTGGACTGACTGGGAGAGTCACTGGGAGCTTAAACTGCGGAGAACAGCACTCAGGAAACTGAAGTCTGAATCAGAAACGAAACTGAAAGTTAATTCTCCCGCCAAACACAGCTTCCTGCAAGAGCAGCACTTACAGTGTCTCTTCAACAGTTCCTCCCGTCCCTAAATCCTCAGCACACTCCTCCAGCACAGAGGAACAGGCTGCCTGCTGTCCAGACCTGTCCCAGTCCTCAGCACAGCAGCTCTGCTCTCTATTGTAGTGAAGGAGCCTGCAGTGTCAGAGCTGAAGCTGCAGGAGAGAGAGTCCAGCTCCAGGTCCAGCCTTTCCCTCCCTGAGCTCTTTATTCCCTCTGTCCTTTCCCTCCTCTGCCAGTCAGACACACCGCAGCTCAGTCCTCCTCACACAGGGCCAGGGCTCCAGTCCAGCAGGTGCTCATGTCTTCATGAAGAGGAAACAGGGCAGCAGCCCTTCCCAGCGACAGGGTGCAGCTCTGCAGGTCTCTCTCACTTCTGGACAGAGACTCAGTGGAGCTCCTCCCTCTCCAGAGCTGCTGTGCTGTGTGGCTCCTCTGCTCTTGAAGAAGCAGGATTAATAGACGTCTGGGGTTTTAGGATGTTAGGCCTCTGAAAAGCCTTGTCTGTAAGTACTGTACATACAGTAGAGTACCTTGTGTGTTGTATGTGTTGTTGTGTGTAGTGTAGTGTTTGTATTGTTCTCATTATGAAATATTTGTTTAACCAGGTGTACCTGGATTATAACTCTTTCCAGGACAGTTTTTTAGAGAAAAAAGAATTCACGTGCCTCTATACCAGCCTCTTGGGTATATTCTGGAGAATCACTTACAAGTTGGGGATTCTGAATAATTACTTTACTTATTGACTAAGCCGCTCAATTAATTTGTGATTCTCACCAGTTTTGTGACCCAGTTTGTAACAGTGTTGTTAATGACACTCAGATAAGTTATTATACTTTTGGTTTTTAGCTACATTTACATTTAGATATATTTTTATTTTTAGCCACAGTACCAAATTTTTATTATTTAGTTACATGATTCCATATTAATATTTCCTCTTAAGTGGATTTAAAGAAGTACAATAGCAAAATAAGGCTGCTGATTCACGGGACTGGGAACAGATCGGGTCTGGTGGGAAAGGTGGGATTAACCGAACGGCGACCCGATCCAGTTGGAGTGACGGGTCGGGAGCTCGTGGGAAGGTTGCTGTTGCCAGGGGCAACCGCAGGACGCGAGTCGGACCCGAGCCAGGCAGGACAGTCGCTTGTGAAGAAAGACAACAGCTGTGACAGTATTTTACTGTTTTACTGAAAGACATTATTAATAATAATAAAAATAATAATTGCTAACACTTATATAGCGCTTTTCTGGACACTCCACTCAAAGCTCTTGACAGGTATTGGGGATCCCCTCCACCAGCACCAGTGTGCAGCCCCACCTGGATGATGCTCCAGTCTGCTCACACACACCAGCTCTCAGTGGGGAGGAGAGCAGAGTGATGAGGCCAGTTCAGAGAGGGGGGTTATCAGGAGGCCATGACTGGTAACGGCCAATGGGAAATTTGGCCAGGACACTGGGGAAACACCCCTACTCTCTTCGAGAAACACCCTGGGATTTTTTAATGACCACAGAGAGTCAGGACCTCGGTTTTACGTCTCATCCGAAGGACGGCACCTGTTTACAGTCTAGTGTCCCCGTCTCTATACTGGGGCATTAGGACCCACACACACCACAGGGTGAGCGCCCCCTACTGGCCCCACTAAGTCCTCTTCCAGCAGCAACCTTAGCTTTCCCAGGAGTCTCCCCTCCAGGACCTGACCAGGCTCACATCTGCTGAGCTCCAGGGGGCTGACAGGGTGAGTTTCAGGGTGATATGGCTGCTGGCCATATCATATTAATGGAGAGCCAATTAAAAATAGAGCAATAAAATGGAATGAAAGTAGAACAGTTTGACACAAACGAGTAAAATAATTTTCCACATGCTGCAATCTCTTATTTTTTCCATTTGAAACCAGGCAACAGGATGTGTTTCACAATTGTAGTGGCAATTGTAATTCTAAGCAGTACACGGCCCCAAACATGCTTATTAAATACACCGTTTCCACAGCAGGTTACAGAAAAAAGAATTAGCTGAAACCTTAAAACAGATCCACACAGTGATACAAATAAAATACCTCAAAACTGCTACGGTAAGTCAAAAGATCTGCGTATTTTTGTGTACACTGAACTGTACAGTAAAAAATAAATACAATTGTTTACAGGGCCACAACAAACATTAATGTAATCTGTAATAATTCCTTCATTCAAATAATTGAATTGTGTAAATGCTGTCCAGTCCTTGTCCTGGATACCCCAATCAAGTATGTATTATATAACGTCCTAAATGAAAAAATAACCACACATTGTGTAGATGCCGGGAACTGCATCAGATAAACAAGTATTCTTTTCCGTTGCAATTGACAGAAAGTATCCAGTTGCTTGTTGAAGATTTATGCTATTTTATTTAAGTGACAATTGTTCAATGTCCTTTGAGACAGATTTGACAGATAGAGGGACAGACTAAAAAGAATATTAGTGTGTAACGAAGGCGTTCTTTCTGGAGCCTATGCAGACGAGGCAATCCGGGGTAGAGTGAGGAAAACCGGGGGGGAAAGGCAGGAGTCGGGAATGAAGACAGGGGGCGTGTCCGCGGTGCGCTGGTGTGGCCGAGGCAAACAATCCAGAGCTGAGTCCAAAAGGGGAATCCAAAACGGGACAAAAGTCCAAAGCCAGGCGATCCATCCAAGACAAGAACCGGGTCGGGACCGGCACGGGAACGGGAACAGGAACAGAAACTAAAACCTTGACGGGACCAGGCGCTTCCAGGTCCCGGACTCGCCTGGTGCGGGAACCAATGCAGAGCCCGGAACAGAGTGAGCGCCCGGCTTTTATAGGACGAGGGGCAGGAGCCGGAGGCAGGTGCAGGGGATGAGTACTGAACAAGGACGGGCTGGGGCGTCCTTAAGAGGAGGGGTTTACGATCGAGACAGCGCATGGATACTGTCACGGACGGGCCTCTGTCTCCCGCGGAGCGTTGCCAATTACCCCCCATGCGGGGCGGCGTAGCCCCGAGAGAAACAGGAGGCGGACATCAGGGAAAACACACAAGGGTTGTCCGCTCCGGTGAAAACAGGGAAAGACAAGGCAAACAAGCGGATCCGTGATGGGGGTAAGTCAGGGCACGGTCCAATAACCCTAAGCCAGGCGAGCCACCCACGCAGACAGACACAGGGGAAATCGGGGAACAGCCCAAGAACCTAC